>NC_134825.1:40823676-40841287 GCF_004210375.1 Tachypleus tridentatus | reverse complement strand
TCTTATAAACATCTATATCATAAAGCGGCTTGTGTTTGTCGTTAATGGATGTTTTCCAAACTCCCGATTTCTGATCTTAATGCGACATTTAGGGTTTAGGGATTATTTTGAGTCTCTTTAGTTTATTCTTTTCATGATTGATTAAATTTTTTCGGGAAATCAAAATATATCAAAATTAAAGAAAATATTAAAGAAAGTGGTATGCAAGAGTGTGTGATACATTCTTTTATTGGTATTAAAGATGGTCCTTTTAAGTAACCTTTAACAGAGAGGTGCAACAATTATCAAACATTGGTAGTAACATTATCAAATAGATGTTAAATTAGAAAGAGGTTTCTAAAGCAAGATTTACGAGCGGGTAAGAAAGAGAGAAGACACCTTGGCCAAATTTGCGTCAAATATCGAAAGACATGTACTGTTATCTTCTCAGATGCTCTTTGTGAAATCTGTTGGCACATGGCAAATTCAGTTTCCGTAACAAATAAATATGTGTGAGTTAAGATAAAATGGAATAGTTGTACCTATTTAAGGAATAGTCGCTGATGGAACTTGAATCTCTTAAAGTCTTCGAAGAACAACTGAAACTTCCATCCAGTAATTATTAAATAGACAAACAATATAGTGCAGAAATATAAACGTTTTTTGGTGGAGACTTAGAAGATATAACTACATGTAGATGTTTCAATTACACTTTAAAGGCATATTTCCAAAAACAGTAGACAGAAGGCTTTACTTGGAAACTATTTACTCAGAATAGAGGATATTTACCATTAGATAGAAGGTGTTTCAAATGACATATTATCATAAACTGCACACAAGCCTTTGAGAAATACAAATTATTCCAAGGGATGACAGTAAAACTGCTATACGTGTGAAAAACATGAACATTACATCCAGAATTGTGAATCAGTCATTGGTAATAAACCAGTTTTGAAGATAAGAATACTCATCTGTCCCGAGTTAGATAAAATAAACAAATAAAGTGAAGTATTTCAATGAGTTCTTCAAATTTCTATCCAAAGCTATGCAATGAGTTATCTTGTGCCCCGGCTTTTGTATTGAAATATCGTTAACTTACTATTGATCCAACAGGGAATTTTTAAAAGAAACTAGTCCACAAGTCAACATATTTATTGATGGGAAGTCTTATAACATGTTGGTCAACATTAGTTCTACAGTATCATTGGTATATCTGATATGGAGATAAAACAAAAATATGTATTCATTTTAACAGTAAGTAAGTAGAAATCACTTTTACGATGTGAAGCTTCTAGAAACAACATACTAATTGGATAATTAGCAAAGAGAACGGGTGTACGTTTAACGTGTTCTAAGCATTGTCTTAGTCTGTCTACGAAATTTCTGTGCACTACATTACAGTTACTCTGCCACACGTTGGACTTTAAGTGACAACAAGTACAATAGTACAAGGTAAAAGAAACCTTCAAACTTAAAAGCAACATAGCAGAATGCATAAAAGCTGATTGTCCAAACCAAAGGTCATTCACCATGATTACCTTTGAAAGTAGGTTGGTAAGAAATTGACCAACTGGAGGATTTTAGAGAGACATCATCAGAATTATGTTAATTTGCTGAATAACCGGAGATGCCTGTCGAGATTACTTCCAGAGTATCACTATTAGATTTCCTATATCATTTACATGAAAAGAATGCACGTTGATAAGGATAAGCCGCGGCAAAAAATAGCATAAAAAACATTTGAGTTAACAGCAACCGAGGAAAGGAAAATTACTTCAGTTTGTTAACTAAGATTTTTATTCTACTTATATACTTTCAGTGTTGAAAGACGTTTAACATTTGGTGATGACAGCGACTGGGTGTAATAATTTGTCTTTCTTCATGCATAGCATTGTGCATGCATCTGTATATTTTAAAATGTGGCAATTACCCTGGAGTGTTTTCTTGAGTGTCTGAAAACGAAAGCCATCTTGTTCGTGTATTAGTACATGATTTATTTTAAACATAGACAGTTTACCTTCTAATTGCATTATACCATCCTATATTATGTCTCAATGCAATATCAATTTTTTAAATATAGTGGTGCCAATTGGCACAGTGGTATGTCTGCGGACTTACACACTAAAACCAGGTTTCGATACCCGTGGTGGGCAGAGCACAGATAGCCCATTGAGTAGCTTTGTGCTTAACAAACAAACAAACAAAATATAGTGGGGGTAAACGATATATTGCTTCCTTAAAAATTATTGAGCAAATTTTCAGGGCCCCCTTTTGCTATTCAATTGAGTACCCCAGTGGATTTACAGTGCTAGAAACCGGGTTTCCACACCCGTAGTAGACTGAGCACAGCTGACCCATTATGTGGATTTGTGAACAAGAAAAACCTATTCTATTGAATTATTTAGCGATAATAATGCTTAATTTAATAAATTTTGGCAGGGTCCTCCTTTTGAGTAAATATAAAAGTTATTGGGAATAATAAGGATCTTATTTAGCAGATTGTGACCTCTGTGGATCAAGAGGAGATATTCGAACCTTAAAGTATAAATTGGGTATTTTTTGTTAATTAAATGTAATTACCACATTTAAAAATGATTCTTTAAAAATAAATAAGCAAGTAAGAAATCGAAAACATACTTGAATATGTATGCATTTAGTTCAAAACTAGTAGCCTTCTTAGTGGTGCAACAGATTTATTGTTGTATATTTATTTTAACGCCTACGTTTGTTTTAGTGTAGTTTTCTTTTTCGCCTATGACGTATATTTTTGACTGTGTATAATGCAAGTCCCGCTTATTCTCGAAATTTGTAGAAAATTCTTGAGTAAAAACAACAATATTTGTTTCACGAAAAACGCGCTAGTACATTGTTGAAATTACTACAAACTGGCGTGATTCGTTATAAAAAAGTAGCCAGCCGAGAAACAGTAGAAAGATATTATTTGATAGCTACAGTAAGTGTGCTATATAGGTGTCGGAAAATATAATTGTGATTACCACTTATTAATCGGAAAACTAGGAATTGTGTTATGAACGTTTGTAGATTTCGAATATTACAAATAATTCAACTTCAGTGAATCATCTTTAGACCACAGTGTTTCTACGAGAACATTAACTATTTCCTTCGGTAAAAGACAGCTTATAAACGGCGTTAGGCCAGTCAAACAAGCTAGCTTAATTAAGCGAGTAATGACATACCAGCTCAGAATTAATTTGCTCGTCGTGGACCTTGATCGTCAATAAAATATTCAGTTCTAGACCAGAGAGAAAATTCAGTAGAGTTTGTAAACATGTTGTATATAAACCATCATTTATAATAGTTATTAGTAATAACCGTTATTATAAATTTTATTATTTTTATATTTGTGTATTGAAATATATTTGTGTTAAAAAAGGGGATTTTGTGTATCAATCTTGTTGGCAAATATCAAAAATTGGATACATATTAACAGTTAATTAACTACTAAGTTCATATTCAAGTTTCTTGTTATTTGAAATAGTAATACGTTAACATAGTGACACAATAAATCGGAGACTTGTCCGAAATAAATTATAATACGTAACAATGGAATAATAATAATAAGATACAAATCCTAAAATTTGAATAATATCAAGGCTTTTAATAGACTTAATAACCTGTCTGTGAGACGTATTTTTGATAGAATGATTCACAGACAAAGCATTCTTGCAATTTCTCTTTTAATTAAGAATAGTTTGAACTCCTTGTGATATAAGGAATAGTAACTGTTTGCCAGCTTTGCCGAATTTATACTAGTTTTCAAGCTATAAGAGAGTGAAAATCTATGTTCCAATCCAAAATCCCACAAAACACATTGGTGACTGTACATACAAAATCTGAATCCTTGGCGCTATAAAGCCGTTGTCTCTGCGGCTTTCGCGAGTTATGTCGAAAGATATAGCTGAGGAAGGCTTAACGAAGCTTATCTGTCACTGCCTCTGTTTTCTTGACTTTTGTTTGGAATAGCAAACAAATACTTGCCAAACCGATTGCAGAAGATAGGTTAGCATTTGAAGGATGGCATACAGTCGTATCAGCAACAATAGTTATAGTGACCAAAATCAGGCTTGGCAGTATAGCAGTAGAACCAGGGTGAAATTATCGGCATGGCAAAGGAGAGAACATACACCACTTAATGGTTTTAATGTAATAACATAACCACAAAACCGAGGGGGAAATGCAGAATTTGGTGTACATGTAACCTAAAATTATATAATAGGTACATTTTGTGATACAAAGACGTCAAAGACGTGCGGAATGTAACTTTATGTACTAAGGACCACTTATATGTATAATTATAAATATTTTAAAAATAAGTTATATATAAATAATGTAAACAAGTTACCATCTTATCGTTACTTCGAAAAATCATGGAATAAAGGTGTTAAGTACATAATAGCTATAAAATGTAAAAAAAAAATAAATAATGATTATATTCTAAAATTTAATTATTCTACAAATTGGTTTTAGAATGGAGATATCATATGAATAATTGGTTTGTTTAGAATTTTGCGCAAAGCTACACGAGATCCATCTGCGCTAGCTATCCATAATTTGGCAGTGTAAGACCAGACGGAAGATAACTAGTTATCACCACCCACCACCAACTCTTTTACCAACGAATAGTGGGATTGACCATCACATTATAACACCCCCACAGCTGAAAGGGCGAGCATGTTTGGTGTGATGGAGATTCGAGCCCGCGACCCTCAGATTACGAGTCGACTACCTTAACCATATAGCCGTGCTGGGCCCGTATGGTAAATACAATTAAAGATAAATTAGCTTTTATTAATTTCAATATCCAATAAAGTTAACAATTTTTCAATTAAAATTTAAAATCTGTAAAATACAGAATAAATATGTTGTTGTACCAATCGATACTGTCTCTGTAATTTCGGCTTTATCTGTAAGTTTGTTTATCAATAATATAAATACCAGCTAACTTGTAAATTACAAAATATGTCTAAAGAATATATTATTAACCATTTATTTAGAACTGCAAAAAATTGCAATACTTCAATTATATTATTTCCCATAAAATTTCGTTTTATTTCTAGTTCTTTAAAACAATACTGAAACGGCCTTCAGTGTTATTAAGCAACGTACTGAATCATTTATTTGTTAAAATACAACAAAATATAAATAATAAATAATTTCTGGATGATTAAAAATGAATCTGTTTTAAAAACATTGGAAAGTGTAAATAAAACACGGTTAGCAGGTACAATCAAAATATACGGTTTCACTTCATCGTTTACAACTATATCCATTTAATGATTTCGTATTGATAATAAATTCGTTAATAAATCAATTTATTGATTTACCTACAAAACAAGAAAATCAAACTTGTACAGCTGATAATACAAAACCATATTCACAGGTTTCTTATACATCCCCCCCATCCTCTTGGCACAGCGGTATGTTTGCGGAATTATACCGCTAGAAATCGGTTTTCGATACCCATGGTGGGCATAACACAGGAAACCATTTGTGTAGCTTGGGGCTTAATTCCAAAACAAACAAGCGATCAATGTTTATACAAATAATGTATTACTTTTGATAACCACATTCATAAATAAACAGTAGGTATAGTGATGTGATCTAATTATTTAACTTGTGTTGCTAAATTATATTTTTATTATTAAGAAAATAAAATTTGAAATAGCTTTATAAATCTGTAATTATTTTCCTTAACACATAGATATATTAACTATTAAAATTAGTATTAACAATCCAGTAATACGTAATTGTGCTGGTAATATTTATCCTGCAGTTATACAAATTGAGAAAACTTCCAAATCAAATACTGAAGCACATTATTTAGATTTAGATATTAAGATAATTAATAACTATAGTAATATTAATGATAACATAAACGATTTCACATTTCAAATATACCGCCTTTCTTTACTAAACCGTAACAGATATCATATAGAATATTCTACATTCAGATATTGTTAGATATTGTAAACTTCGTAGCAATATAGAATTTGTAGAATCTATATAAATATTTTAGTGTAAAAATCGATTTTCAATGGCTTTGATAAAAAAAGTTTGAGTTTTTTTATAGCAAATAAAAAACTTAATAAATATGAAAATAATGACATAAAATTATATTATATACAAAGAAGGTAATTTCTAAAATTTAATGGAGGAGAAATAATATGAAGTTGGATAATTGTGTATCTCATACAGATGGACTTATATAAGATCAGCTACTGTGTGAATCTCTTAAAGCCTTTGAAGGTCCATATAGTAGCATGTAAGGATGGAGGATTGAAGCTATATTAATAATATTGGTTAGGCTTAGTATGGCAGCACATTAAAATCTTGGTATTTATGTCCAAAATAACATTGGGGCAGAAATACCAATTTGAAAGACAGTTTAGGTGCCTTCCGTTGATATCTAGTATCATAATTATCTTTCTTACTATTTTATCACAATTATTTTTTTCCTTTCCTTACCTGGCTGCATACAGCAAAAGGCGGTGTGAAGATGTGTTTGTGGGCTTAAGTACCCACACTTCCTATTTTTCTCTCTCTCTTTTTCTTCAAGCATGTGAGGATGGCGAAATTGAGGTGTATCCTCAAAAACGCACGTCACATTATATAATGTCGCACCTATGATTTATGCTCCAACGTTGAATATTTATTTTGTGGCTGCATTTTTTCAAATATATTTTTCGTTAATTAATTAATTTTCTCTTCTCTATAAAATTAATTATAATTATAAATGTGTGTGTGTATACGTGTGCTGGCAAATAACCTAGAATTTGGCAACTATTTTTATTAAACTAAAACCACAGGTAACTGGCGAATTATTCCGTTAATTTCATAGAAACTATCGTTTTATTTGCTAACACCATAGATAACTTGTCTTAAAATTTCATTTGAATTTTTGCAAGAACTCTTCTATTTTGTCTCAGGACATTTGTAACTAACAACTTAAAATCCTGTATAATAATTAATAAGAATTTTGTTTTTAACTCGTTGAAAATATGGATTTTTTAAGCATCGCGCTTGTTTTCCAAACTCCTTCATATGAAAATTTGCAAGTTAGAAGATCGTTCTTTTATAAAATTCCTTTTCATCATGTGATGCCAAAATATCTATACTTATGTTAACATTTGTTATGATCCCATTTTGATAAGTTAGAAGTGATTTAAAATATCATTTATTTTGTAAGGATCCTTTTTGTAAACTAAACTCACTAATAAATGACAAGAGTTACCACTTTAACTGTTTGATTAGTCACGTTTTTCCTCTGAGTTAAAGCAATTGATGAGTAAAAAGGGAATTATCTTAGTTGTTTGGTCAGGAATTCTTTTCACGAGGTAAAACAGTTGATGAATGAAAAGTGAGGTAGTATCTTGAGTTGTTTAGAGTTCATTTTTACAAGCTAAAACAGCGGATAAGTGGAAAACGAATAAGATAGAGGCCCAGCATGGCCAAGCGTGTTAAGGCGTTCGACTCGTAATCTGAAGGTCGCGGGTTCGCATCCTCGTCGCGCCAAACATGCTTGCCCTCCCAGCCGTGGGGGCGTTATAATGTGACGGTCAATCCCACTATTCTTTGGTAAAAGAGTAGCGCAAGAGTTGGTGGTGGGTGGTGATGACTAACTGCCTTCCCTCTAGTCTTACACTGCTAAATTAGGGACGGCTAGCACAGATAGCCCTCGAGTAGCTTTGTGCGAAATTCAAAAACAAACAAACGAATGAGGTAGGTGTGTATATGTATGTTTGGGAATAGTAATGTCACATCCAGCTATCTGTTGTGTCCACCGAGAGGAATCGACCCCCTGATTTTAGCGTTGTAAATCAGAAGAATTACTGCTGTCCCACCGGGGGGACATTATGATAGGCTTTAACAACATAACTAAAGTTCTTTGTTTTTAAGTTAAACTATAAATAACTGGACAAAACTAACGCTTTGGCTTTTTTTTTTCTTCCTAGCCTAAACCTCATAACAGCTCGTGGAACATTTCAGTTTTTTTTTTGTGAGTAAACTTCGATCACATTTATCAACGAGGGGAACATAGTAAAGAGTAGTGAGTGATTAATTGAATCTAAAATTAATGAATAGCATAACTGTAATTACGTTCACCCACCATCCTGAATAAAAAGTTTACTCTGCCTTGGTCTTTTCTCTAGCCATTCGATAATATTATTTATTTGAATTACCCACGCTTAAAGTATGTGGTGTGGGCTTTTGTACTGACCAAACGACTTCCATCAAATAAAGAACCAGTAGAAAGATAACTGAGAAGGTTGAAGGCCGTCAGGTCACTGTGCCACTGTTGCTTTCAGCAGGTGTTTTACGCATGATGTAGACATAAATGTGGGAGGAATATGTGCACATACGTCATGTCTACTTGGGGGATATGCCATTCACTCTCATTAGCATCGTAAATTTTCATCTTAAACACAGATACTCTTTGTTTAACTTGGTAAAAACAACAAAATACCTCACTTACTTGATAAAATACTGTGATTTTTCGAAAAAAATAATATCAATAATTATTTTTCAAAGGTAATATGTTATTTTATCAAATCTACACAAACAAACAAAAAAGCAGTTAAGGTCCCGGCTAATGAAACCGTAGTAGCAAGTCAGGTTAAATATTAAGTAAAGGTTCCCTTTTAATTTATTTAACATCTACTGAGGAAAAGTTATATATTACCTTGGTACAGCGAGTTATTCTTGCTGTGCCCTTCGCAGAGATCAACCCCTGAATTTTAACGTCATAGGTCCTTCAGCTTATTACTGACTCGCCGAGAGGCTAATGCAATATATGTATATACGAACATTGTTTTTGTGTTTTCTTATAGCAAAGCCACGTCGGGCTATCTGCTGAGCCCACCGAGGGGAATCAAACCCCTAATTTTGCGTTGTAAATCCGAAGACATACCGCTGTACTAGCGGGGGACATAAACGAAAAATAACGAACAAACTAAAAACTGATTTACTATTTTAAATAAAAACAAGGCAGAAACTTCTTCAATTAATTAACTTAAACAGTTAATTCGTTGACCAAATAACCTCAGATCGTTTCATTAAGGACTAGATCTAACTGAAAACATGTGAAATTATAGATTAACAAATTTTTAAAAATCTGGCAATAAATTACGTGAATAATATAATCAATAAACACAAACGCTGACTTTCTATTGGTCTGAATCTAAGTTTCCTATCTCAATTCTTGCTGAAACATCAAAAGCTGTGGTCTTGAACGGTATCCCGTATTTTGATGTTTAAACTACCATTACACTTGTTCAACTTCTAAGTTACCTGTATATATATACGTGTGTGTTAACTTCGAAATATTAAGATACATATAGATATTATCATTATTCATTTATTTGTGTTCGTGTTGGTCTCTAATTAAAGTTTTCCCAAGTAATTCACGTTCGCTCCTTGTCGGATTTTTTGGTCTTGTAGAGCAGGGGTCAGTTTCTTCCTCCTTTTTCCACGTAGTTGAAAGTGTTTGTTTTTTAATTTCGCGCAAAGTTACACGAAGGATATCTGCGCTAGCCATCCTTAATTCAGCAGTGTAAGAGTGGAGGGAAGGTAGCTAGTAGTCACCACCCACCATCAACGAATAATATGTTTGGTGTTACGGGAATCAAACGCCCCTAACC
This sequence comes from Tachypleus tridentatus, assembly GCF_004210375.1. NCBI lineage: Eukaryota > Metazoa > Arthropoda > Merostomata > Xiphosura > Limulidae > Tachypleus > Tachypleus tridentatus. The sequence goes on along the minus strand of NC_134825.1, from coordinate 40,831,649 downwards.
ATGTTAAGGCGTTTAAAATGTTTTGTGATGTTCTTATATTATTTTAAACTTAGTCATTAATCAATAACCGAAACTTCTTTTATTTTATTTAATCATCTTCAACATTTTCCAGTTGTAGATGATGAAGTTCGACAGTTTTCCTACTGGAATTATTAAGCATTTTATAGTTTGTATAGTCAATACGATTATTTTGATATGTATGGCTCTTTAGTAACATTAAACAACACTCTGACAGAAAGTAAACCACTACTACTTTTGAACACAATTCTATACATTAGATAATTTTAACCAAGATCTGGCTAGATGTATGAGGAAACGAGAAGAACGGTTCTTTAACTTTGTGAATTAAACTGATTTTGTTCCCCATGTTGTGACAAATATGTAACTGGTGTTAATGACAAGTAAGACACCCCTCGACTGTCTACTTGAACTACACTACATGGCCAAAAGTATGTGGACACCCCTCTAATTAGTGGATTCGGCTATTTCAGCCACACCCATTGCTAACAGGAGCATAAAATCAAGCATACAGCCATGTAATCTCCACATACAAACATTGGCAGTATAATGGATCGTATCGAAGAGCAAAGTGACTTTCAACGTGGCATTGTTATTGGATACCACCTCCAACAAGTCAGCTCGTCAAATTTCTTCCCTTCTAGAACTGCCCCGGCCAACTGTAGGTGCTGTTATTGTGGAGTGGAAACGTTTAGAGCAGCAACAGCTCAGCCATGAAGCGGTAGGCCACACAAGCTCACAGAACGGGACCGCCGAGCGCTAAAGCGTGTAGCGCATAAAAATCGTCTGTCCACAGTTGCAACACTCGCTACTGAGTTCCAAACTGCTTCTCGAAGCAACGTCAGCACAAGAACTGTTCGTCAAGAGCTTCATGAAATGGGTTTTCATGGCCAAGCAGCCACATACAAGCCTAAGGTCACCATGCGCAATGCCAAGCATCGGCTGGAGTGGTGTAAAACACGCCGCCATTTGACTCTGGAGCAGTGGAATCGCGTTCTCTGGAGTGATGAATCACGCTTCACTATCTGGCAGTCTGATGAACGAATCTGGGTTTGGTGGATGCCAGGAGAATGCTACCTGCCTGAATGCATAGTGCCAACTGTAACGTTTTGTGGAGGAGGAATAATGGTCTAGGGCTGTTTTTCATGCTTTAGGCTAGGCTATTTAGTTTCAGTGAAGAGAAATCTTAATACTACAGCATACATTCTAGAGAATTTTGCGCTTCCAACTTTGTGGCAACAGTTTGGGGAAGGTCCCCTTTTTGTTTCAGCATGACAATGCCCCAGTGCACAAAGCGAGGTCCATAAAGTCTTGATTTGCCGATGTTTGTGTGGAAGAACGTGACTGGCCTGCACAGAGCCCTGACCTCATCGAACGCCTTTGGGATGAGTTGGAACACCGACTGCGAGCTAGGCCTTCTCGCCCGACATCAGTGCTCGACCTCACTAATGCTCTTATGGATGAATAAGAGCGAATCCCAGCAGCCGTGTTCCAAAATCTAGTGAATAGCCTTACCAGAAGAATGGAAGCTGTTATAGCAGCAAACGGAGGACAAATTGTATATTAATGCCAATGGTTTTGGAATGAGATGTTCAACAAGCACATATGGGTGTGATTGTCGGGCGTCCACATACTTTTAGCCATGTAATGTAGGGTTCAATTGTCATAATAGTTTAAAGAATGCTGACTTTTTTTTCAATATAAAATAGTTTTTATTTCGTTCTTTATGGTTTTCTAAACCATAAAGTTTGTCTTTAGGCCATTCAATATATTTTGTGTGTATCTGCTTCTCATACAAACAGTGAAACAGATGAAACGTTCTTAAGAAAAAAAAAAATTGAATGGCCTAAAGACAAAGTTCAAACATGTAAATACATTAAAGACGTCGACGTTTGCTGGTGAATGCAACATATCTCCACCACGAAATTCCAACATGGCTACTTTCGACACTAAAACAATCACAAAAATCACAGAAAAATCGAAAACTGTCTACATCATTGCTTTAGACCTGCAAAAGATATCTTTATACAAATTCCATGTACGTTGTTTGACTACACGCATAGTTAAAGAAAATCCCAAACTGTGCTTCCCTCACTAAAAAAATTGAGCAAAGGACAAAAATTAAACAACTGTCTACATCTCGGTTTGGGAATTGTAAAGAGCGTCTATGGACTAAATTTCGTCTAAATTGGTAAAAAAAAGTTAAATGATTGACCAAAACCCCAAAATTATGTATCTTTTTTTTTTTTTTACCTTTTGGCCCTTTAAAGTGAACAAAATATACATATCCCATATTTTTCTATCTATACGTATCTATGGAAGATGCAAAAGTATCTGTGTAACAATTTTTATGTAAATTGGATTAAATAAGATGGACTAATTGATTAAAACATTAAAATTATGCTTTTTGTTTGCGGCATATTGATAATTAATATAAATGGTTAAGTCCACTATCTTTGTTTGATGATATATGGAACCTGTAGAAAAGGTTTGTTTTGAATTTCGCGCAAAACTACTCGAGGGGCTATCTACGCTAGCCGTCCCTAATTTAACAGTGTAAGACTAGAGGGAAGGCAACTAGTCATCACCCTCCACCGCCAACTCTTGGGCTACTCTTTTACCAACGAATAATGGGATTGACCGTCACATTATAACGCCCCCACGGCTGGGAGGGCAAGCATGTTTGGTGCGACCGGGATTCGAACCCGCGACTCTTGGATTACGCTGTAGAAAAGTATTTTGTTTATTTGTTTGTTTTTGAAATTCGCGCAAAGCCACATGAGAGCTATCTGATAGTCATCCCTAATTTAAAAGTCTAAGACTAGAGGGAAGACAGCTAGTCATCACCACCAACTGCCAATTCCTGGGCATTTTTATAGCAACGAAAAGTGGGATTGATCATAACATAACGCCCTCACGGCTGAAAGAGCGAGCATGTTTGGTGTGACTGGGCTTTCAATCGCGACCCTTAGATTTGGAGTCGAGCGCCTTATCCACCTGGTCATGCCGGGCCTCAGTATTTTTGTAACCAATTCCCATGAAATTCCTTAAAACATGGACAGTTGACTAATCAAACTCCCCGAATCATGCTTTTTGTTAGGTCTGACCCCTAAAAAGATTCATAATGGGTACATCCATATCTTTTGTATACTATTGTGTTGAGCCAGTGAAAATGTATATTTGTGTCAATTTTCATCTTGATTGCTGTAAATTGCACATGAGCCAAAAATATACGTTTCTGGGTTGTTTAATCTTTTACCCCGTAAAATCCTCAAAATGATCTATATCAGGAAATTAAAAATAAGAACATATCTCGGGTGTATTAGGTGAAGGTATAATCCTATCAAGTTTCAAGTCAACCCGCCGAGAAATAAAGGAAAGATGATCGACTGAAAAGAAATTGGAAAAAGAGCCAATAGAAAACAATGTCTTTCTGCGGAAACATAAAAAACTCAATGCAACCTCAACAAAAGATAAAATGTCTAAAATTTGAAACATGTTTACTAACGCTCAGAAATACGATATTGTGGTTAACTACAGACAAGGCCTGGCATGGCCAGGTGGGTTAAGGCGTTCGACTCGTAATATGAGGATCGCGAGTTCGATCCCCGTCGCACCAGACATGCTCGCCCTTTCAGCCGTGGGGACATTGTAATGTTACGGTCAATCCCACTATTCGTTGATAAAAGAGTAGCCCAAGAGTTGGTGACAAATGACAAATAATTTTTAGTTCCGTTTGCTATTAGAAAAATAAGAAATCTGAATGCAAGCAAATATTAAATATTTTAGTTCACTAATTAGAGCAATCACATTATTATACGAGTGAGGCCGCGTCAAACTACACATTAATTCCCAAAATATTATTCCAATATCGTCATCATAATGAGCTATGAAAGCGTGTTTTTATAGTACGACGAAATACATTCACATTACTATATGTATGTAATAATAAATTAATGTTGTAATATCATTTGTATTCTGCCGCAAGTATTAATTTAAATCGTTTATATGGTCCGGCATGGCCAATTAGGTTGAAGTGTTCGATTCGAAATCTGAGAGTCGCGGGTTCGAATTCCTGTCGCACCAAACATGCTGGCCCTTTCAGCTGTGGGGGCGTTATAATAAAAATACGGTCAATCCCACTATTCGTTGGTAAAAGAGTAGCCTTAGATTTGATGGTGGGTGGTGATGACTAGCTGTCTTTCCTCTAGTCTTACACTGCTAAATTAGTGACGGCTAGCGCAGATAGCCCTTGTGTAGCTTTGTGCGAAATTCAAAAACAAACAAACAGACTACAGACAATAATTTTTCAGTCTTGTTCTGTGGTCAGTGACATTATATTTAATTAGTAATTGCGATTTGTTTTATTTCAAGGTTACATTATCGTCAATTGAGAAGTACAAATATAGTGATCACTTCATAATGCTATTAAGACTCTACGCCAGACCACATCACGATCTGTGATTTGAAACAACTAACCCCTAAAAACTTCTCACGATATAAAATCATAGCATCACCAGGATTAGACTCCAGTTTATACAAACAGCAAGTAACAATAAAATCAGATAATTACCTTCCCTTCTATCATTGTTTGTTCATATCATTACCAACTAAAGAATGTAGTTTATACCAACGTATGGTAATACCATAATTAGTTGGAGATTATGTTTTATAAGTTGAATTGAAAACAAAATTATCGATCTACTATAACAGAGTTTAGAAAGATTTATATGGTGAAGTTTAATTAAGTTTTATTCGACCAGGAAGAAGAAACTATATAAATTACGGCTCAGTAAATAAGAATACCTATTTGACGAATGAAGATGTGGCTTAGTTACTTTCAACAGGACGAAATGTTTACCATTGAATATAATATTTTTCTTCACTTCAAACTGAGTAGAATCTTGAAGCCACTAAAATTGAATTTTTAAGTTTTAACTATGATTAGGTTTATAATTTAAATCTCAAGCTTTGCTAAAACTCGCAGAATGCGAAGTCACCTACTTCATTATTTAAGTCTCATTAATAAAAAAATATTTCGACTTCTCTACTTCCATGTGTTACAAATACTCTAGTAAACACGTAGGTTCGTTTAAGGATTCTCTAGCGAGATGGCCAAATATAAAAATACATAAAAAAGTGTTTTAAAACAGGTTTCAACTTCTTGCGAACTATTGTTTTCGAAGTATGAAAATACACGTTTTTGGTCAAACTTTAATCTTTGTGCGGCAATTTCCAAGGACAGTAACAGTGCAATTCAAATTGGATTTCCTTCTACGAAAATATACATAAAAAATTGTAAGGCTAAAGATACAGTATATTTCATGAAGAAGTTCAGTTCATGATGTTGACACAATACATGGCCACGTTATAATCACCTGAGGATTACAGTTTGTAATGACGCCAGAACCATCGAAGAATGTAATTAGTATTGACGTCAAATAATAAGCCACAGACAATAATTTAAAGAAACTTATAGGTCACAACAAAATCAAACGATTATTTCTGCTTGTAAGAACGTCATAACCAGCTCATGACTGGTAATTTTTACCGATATCATATCACATCATGATCAATTACAGCGTGCAGTTTGTTTAGATGCCATATCAACGTATGATCAATCATCTGAGGGCTGAACTTTGTCGTACATTACCATCATCAATTAGAGATTCTAAAGACAGCGAGGCTGGTGTTTGAAACTGAAATCTTCAGTTGTCGTATAATATTTATTTCTTTGTGTGTTTAATATTATTTTGTATTATCATATCAGCATATTTTAGTGGAGTAAGACCAAATCTATGCATGTTGATATGAAACTTAGGATAAAATAATTGTTAGTTTATGATAGATGCATATACATTAAATTAAAAAGAAGTTTAGCTGAATGAAAGCATACATCTGACCATTTCATGATTTATATCCAACCCCCTATAATATAATCAGGTCTTCGATAATAAACTAGTTTGTCTCATAGATGTCGGTCGTAAAATCTGGGATGTTTTAAAGCACAGTTGAAAAAAAGGGAAAATCCTCGAGCCTGGAACACCTCACTTGAAATAATGTTTTAGGAAATGCCAACTTTAATACAGAGGACAGGCTTTGCATAGCAACAAGGTCATAAATTACTTCGTGTAAACCTGTTGTGTGGTTTAAGCAGAAGGCGTGGTTAGGCATAAAGATTTATAAACGATAAATAATAATCAAACTGAGGTATCGAATCAACATATAGAAATTTCAAAACGGTTTTATTCAGAGACGAACTGAATGATTATGCTCCATGGAGGTATAACAACTACCACTAAAGGTACAAGAAAGTTAAAGCATAAGCAATGTAAAGTATTTATTCGGATGTACGATACAGTAAAAATTAACAGCCAATAAAACAATGATTAAATCAAGTCATGATGAAAACAAAAACGGTAATATTATATATACTGTGTAAGCAAAACGTCCAATGAAGGGAAGTAAACTTCACCTTCAAACTGTGTGTTTATCTTTATTTAAAAAAAAAGAGTTTACATCTCCTTTGATGTTTGGCTTGTTTCTGTGACGTCATTTGGAAATACCACATCAATTCAAAATATATATTTGTCTATTGTGAATTATTAAAGATGTCTAGAAGCTTAGAGTATTTTTTTTATTTTCAGCGCGTGCAATGGATACAGAAAGTCCTTAGAATCTCCATAATTTATTTATTATCAGCTTGTTTATTTAATAAATTTTTAAAATAGTGAAATTATTTATCCAAATAAAATTATTTGCTATTTCGCTAGAGGGCAGCATCTACTATGTTTAATACTGCATTACCAAAGAGTAAGTTGCAGGCACAAGTAATGTGAGCTCCGGACTTAGTGTGATATTGTGTAAATTACTAAAAACATGTATCTGGTGGAATATAGTTATTAAATCAATACTGCAAAAACGTTCCTGATAAAACATGGTTGTTGAATTGTTTAACTAAAAACACGATCATGTTGTAATATGATTATTGTTTGTTTGTTTTTCTAATTCGCGCAAAGCTACACGAAGTGTATCTATGCTAACCGTCCCTATTTTAGCAGTGTGAGACTAGATGGAAGGCAGCTAGTCATCGCCACTCACCGCCAACTCTTGGGTTACTCTTTTTCCAACGAATAGTGGGATTCGTCGCTACATTAGAACGCTCCCATGGCTGAAAGGGCGAACACTTTTAATGTGACGGGGATTCGAACCCGCGACCCTAAGATTACGAATCGAATGCCTTACTCCACCTGGCCATGTCGGGCCTTCAATATGGCTATTAAATCATATTATCAGAAACATGTACTTGTTGGAACATGGCTACCAAATATTTGATCATGTGTTATATTAATACATTCGATCTTTGACGTGTAAGATTCATATTGATTTTTTTTTGTTTGAAATTGCAAAATGATAGGAAGATTTCTCCGCTGCCGTAAACTTTAAATAAAAACAATAATGACCCTAGGTGGTGACAGTTTGCATGGCATTTTTTGTTTTACTCGTATAGTATTAGGGGTATTGTAACCCAGAAAATTATAACCCACATACATTTTTTTTTTCATAAACAGTTAAGAAAAATTTTAAAAAAATGATAATATTATTAAGTTTAATCGTAATGATATAAGAATGAAAGTAAAGGAGAAAGCATAACGATATGACAATCACACCATATCTGCTATATCCAGTGTTTAAAATGACCATTCCAAGTATCAGGGCTCATCAGGTCGGCTGGGATAGAACAAGTATAGTAATGGTTAATATGCCGAATTATATACGATTCTGAAATTATGAATCATGTTTTCCTCCTTAATGTTCAATATAGCACTCAGGCTACTTTCAGGGGAACAGGAAGTAACAAGTAATAAAAGCAAAGTTCGAAAAGAAATCGGTAGAAGAATTACTAAAGTGTCGATATATAAAAAAGGGAAAATGTATACATAAAACAAGCGTGT
>NC_134825.1:40771179-40823656 GCF_004210375.1 Tachypleus tridentatus | reverse complement strand
CGTATCATTAAAAAAGCTACAACTGGAGTTCGTGATTTTATCCTAAGGTTTTTAACATCGGCTAGTGGACTGAATTCCTAAGAAACAGACAAATAACATATCTTTTCGGCATGTGCAGGGAAAGTTAAGGCCAGTGACACGTAGATAAGATGTATTCGAATACCCTTAGGTGTTAATTAAGTGACGTAAGCGTACCCCCTGTGAATAACCTTTATAGCGACATCTGTAGGGCATGGTATGGTTTTGATTTCATAGTTATACATGCGACAAGCCAAACCGATCTAAGTGAATATACTGAGTCTATTTGTCTTAAACGATTAACACAAATCTTCAAAATCATGCAACATAATGTGATGATGAAAGTGCTTATTTTCAGTTTTGTCGTTCTTTGCATTTGTGATCCTTCATTCTGAGAATGTTTTGTGATAAAACATTAAAAGCAATGTTATGTGATCAACTTTGCCTGTGTAAGTGGTGTATTCTAATAGCATGTATATTTGTCATAAATCACCAACTTTTGTATAATGATTCAATAGGTAAACTTCCTGATAGGATAAATAAATGAAACTGTTAGAACAATATACAACTAAAGAAGTGCGAGAGCTTATGTTTGTTTCAGCGCAGACACAAAGAATAGATTATCTGTGACATAGTCACCGCGAGGATCGAGCTTCGAATTTATAATAGGTATAGCATAAAAACCATAAGTGTTGACAAACCGAGTCATTTATTCACTCTTCTTTCGCCAAATCTGAGAGCTGTTTGATCATTCTAATAACCCCTTGCTGGTACAGCGGTAAGTCTACGGATTTACAATGCTAAAATCAGGGGTTCGATTCCGCTCGGTGGGCTCAGCAGATAACCTGATGTGACTTTGCTATAAGAAAACACACACACACACCATTCTTAAAAAAAAACAAAAAAAAACACTCCGTGCTTTGGAGCAGTGGTTGCACCATAATAATTAACATCAAATTCCACTATTCAGTTAGACAAAAGTAACCCAAGAACGTTACTGTTAACTAGCTCCTCTAGTTTATCAGCTCAAACTTACCGTGTTTATATATATATAGTTTAAGGGTAAACTTCTATACGAAACAAACAATTTAAATCCATTCACTGCTTTGGAGCAGTGGTTGCACCATAATAATTAACATCAAATTCCACTATTCAGTTAGACAAAAGTAACCCAAGAACGTTACTGTTGACTAGCTCCTCTAGTTTATCAGCTCAAACGTACCGTGTTTATATATATATAGTTTAAGGGTAAACTTCTATACGAAACAAACAATTTAAATCCATTCATTTGACGAGCTGTATTTTGATAAATATAGAATAATACATATCGAATGACCTGAATAATAATTTAAGGCTTTTGCTTAAATTCAAAACTAACGTTATGTCTGATATCGCTATTAGTTTCTTAATGTGGAGCAGAAAAGAAAACAAATATGTTACCAATAAATATAATTGATATCGAGACACACAACTATTTGTTTTTAAAATAGGGTGTTTAGTCACAATTTTATTGAACGAATAAATGTAAACAAAGAGTCAGTAGTACTAATAAAAGTAATAAAGTTCTGTTTAAGTTATTACATTCACTCTGAGAAGTCAAGTATAAGAGTTTATTATTTCTAATAAATTACATATTTTCCAAGACTATTCTAAAATGTTTATTTCGGTTTCAAAACTCGGAATCACGTTTCTTTAGTGAGATTAAGAGAATAGTACATAAAACCATAGCACTAAATACGTAAATGCCCATAAACATAAAACGTCAAAGTTTATGGAAGGAAAAGTTGGACTGATAGACAGCGAGATGTGTAACTGTTAACGGATTATCTTTACGTTTTACATTTAGGTTTTGAATCACAGCAGAAATTCTTCTAATAAAGAGAAACAAATTTTGTGATTAAGGGTGTTGCTAAACAATAGGGTGTATTTACTCTGTCCATCAGGGGGAATGGAATCCCAATGTTTAACACTCAGTCTGTAAACTAATTGCTTACCCACTGGGAACTCTTACAGCACAAACTGTTAGACGTGGTGTAATGGTATGGGAAACATTTTTGTAACGAAGTTTTGGAGTTTTGGTTATTTTAGATTGTCGAATAACACAGAAAGCATATTTGAACTTTATTGGCAACTATATTCACCTCACAAAGCAGCGTATTCAATATCATAGAAAGTGACTTTCTTAATACCATAATGCAATGACCCACTGTACTCGTATTGTCTGAAATTTGTCCAAAGAGCATGACAGTAAATTCAGTTATTTTCCTTGGTAAGCACAATCACCGGTTCTCAGTGCGAATTACCATTTTGAGAAGAGCTTGGTCACCGTAATTCTCTGATAACTCCTGTGAACAATACTCTTCAATAATTGACTCACATTCGAACAAGACACTTTCTGATATCTTGTAGAGCCTACAGCATGCTGAGTTATCACAGCAAAAGGTGGTCCAACTGAATATTAGTTAAGGATTGTAATACGGTTGCTAGTCAGTTTAGTAGGTAGCAAAGGTACATTATATAGCCAAAATTATGTGAACATCCTTTCTAATTAGTGGGTTCGACTATTTCTGCCACATCCATTTCTAACAGGTGCATAAAATGAAGCTTACAGCCATGCAATCTCCTGGTCAACTATAAGTGCTGTTATTGTGAAGTGGAAAAGCTCAGCCACGAAGCGATGGACCACACAAGCTCCATATTAATGCCCATGGTTTTAGAACGAGATGTTCAACACGCACATAGGGTGTGATGGTTGGGTGTCCATATACTTTTGGCCATGTAGTGTACATGCTTTCACTCGACTCCACAGAAATGGAAAAGAAAATGGCATTTATTAGGGATTTATTTGTATTGAGAAACGAAACATAGAAGAAGAAAGCGTTATTCTGGAAGAAGTTACGAGTTTTGGGCTTTTTCCGAATATTCCTGTTCTGTATTAGGTTCCAGTTGACAAACATGCTCGCAACAGAGTAGGGAATGTTAGATTTTAGTATAAAGTAAAGTCGACTTTTAGGTTTAGCGTTAAAAAAACCACGTACGAAGTATTAGAAAAGAGAAGAAAAATATTTTTTAGAGAGGTTTGGTCCATACAGCCTATTAAACAACCTGCTTGTAAGTTGCATTTCTTATCTATATATCTAAATACCACTCTCTGTTTTGTACTTGACGTTAGAGCACTTGTCTCGCAATCTCAGGGACGCGGGTTCGAATCTAAGTCCCACCAAATATACTCGCCCTTTCAGCCGTGGGGGTGCTATAAGGTGACTATCATTCCAACTGCTCGTTGGTAAAAGAGTAGCTCAAGGGTTGGCGGTGGGTGGTAATGTCTAGCTGCTTTCTTTCTAGCCTTTCTTTACCAAATTATGGACGGCTAGCTCAGATAACCCTCGTGTATCTTTGTGCAAAATTTAAAACCAGACGTGTTGGTAACACTTACGTTGTCGGTAACGCTCGAATCTCCATTAGTAACGTTCAAGTCGGGTCAGTGTTTTATCTCAAGAGTAAATCTCGAGTTTAAATTCCAGTTAAGGGGCGATGTTTATATCTTTTTCAATTATTAACTCGTCAAGCATAGAAGAAATTATTAAAGTACAGTTATAAATCAGAATAACATGATAGCTTAATTAGGGATATCAATTATTTATTAAGATTTGATGATAAAAAATTGGATGTAACAGTGGTTAAATTGCTCAACTATCACGTGAAAATTTCGTATTAAAATCTGAGTCGGAGTTTAATGTAATTATTTTTTTTCAACATCGTATTTATTTCTTTTATGTATTCATTACCATGTTTACAATAAGTTCTTTGAATATTTAGGAAAAGTAACACTACTAAGATTACAATTGTAAATTAAATAATGGATAATAAAAACTAGTGTGTGTGTATGTTTTCTAATAGCAAAGCCACGTCGGGCTATCTGCTGAACCCACCGAGAGGAATCGAACCCCTGATTTTAGCGTTGTAAATCCGAAGACTTACAGCTGTACCAGCGGGAGTAAAAAACTAGTGACTATATATGTCAAACACAAATTAAATATTTGTTTTCAAAACAATAGATAGTTTTACAATAGGTTAATACTGATATATGTTACCGTAAGTAAAAGATTAAAAAAAATTAATAACAAATTTATAACCTTTTTTAAAGGAATAGTGATATCATTGCATCGTGTTATTAGAACTGTCTGAGTTTTTCTTGTTCTTTTAATTGAGTGTCATTGCATCATAATATTTAGTAATGTGTGGAAAATTCTAGACTTCTTCTGTCGATCTATAAGAACGCATGCAAAGTGTAGTTCGAGATAAACAGATCTAGACTGTGTGATTTGTATTCAGTCATAAAAGATGTATAGTAATTATTTTAAAGTAAAATCATCATAAACTGTATTGTAATAACAGAGCAAGAAGAATACTCGTCTTGTCATATTGGATTCTGACGTAAATGAATCAGCCTGTGTGGAATATGACGAAAAAGAGACAATTATTTAAAGCTCTGGACACAAGTGCGATAACTAACATTGTAACAAACATGTGTATATATGTTTGACTTGTTTTAATATATTATTTTAAAGTAAATGGACTGCGTGCTGTTTGATTATTTTAGAAAGTTACCGCCAACAAATCACAAACACCTACTGTAAATAATCTAGCACGTATAAAAAAAAACAATACATTTCTTTATCATCACTGAAAACAGTATTCTATTTACTTTACTTTTTGTAATCAACATATAACAAATTAAAAAAATACGTTTAGTTTCAACATATGCAGTCTGAATTATAACGGTGTTTTGAAACTGTTCAACTTAAAAAAAACTGAGCTTCGTACATTTTGAGATAAGGAAATGCTTGTGCATTTTTTGTTGAATCTCAACTTTCTTTATTCCTTAGATTATTATCATTTGAGTTTGCTACTCATTCATACATAGTGAGCTTTTATTGATGTTATTTTCAATCAGAGATGCATAACAGCAAAATTATCCATGCATAAATAATTTCCAGTCCAACGTTTATACTTAAGTATTTTTCACACGTAAAATTATTTCCAGTTGTTGCCTTTTTTGTTAGAAGTTATAGCATAATTCTAATCTTATTCAAATTCTGATTTAGGTAAAAAGTCGATGAATGTTGTACAACCCTAATTTTTTAAATTAAAATTTAAAAGTACTGTTGTGCTAAATTGATCAAAATGTCCACACGACACACGACATTTGACTTAGATAAATAATTAGTATTTGCTCAGTCTATATACTCCCTACATGGAAATAAAGGTCTTGGAAGAATGGGAATAAAAACCAGCTAACATCAATATTTTACTATAAGTTTAACATTTAAAATGTTGAACCTGTTTTTATTTTATGATGTTTTGAAAGTCATATTTTTACTTACAAAAGTATTTGTTATTCAAGGCCAGAGTTCCTTACCTATGAATTTATGTTTAAATGATTAAAATCGGATTAATTATTTTATTAGCAACGTGGGAAAGTTTAGAGAAGGGAAAGCGAAAATAATATTTTTCCTCGGGTGTTTTTGAAACTGATGAGACTTGCCTCTAACTGGTGTGTAAAGAACTTTCTTCACGGAAAAATTTCTAAAATATTACCTCCAGTTTGTAATATTTTTGTTAAGACATCCCGAGTCTGTCGGTAGGTGCTAGACAGAGAAAAACGTGGCAGTTAGTCTTTACTGAGTGAAGCCACTCCTGGAATGTAGCCAACAACCAAGTGACCTGATGTAATTCTTAGGTACAACCAAGGTTAGCTGGTTTTAGTTCTAACATTGGACTGGGAACTCAAGGTAAACATAAAATCGTTAAAGAGGCCCACTTTAACCATTTCCCATAATCCTTCTTTTTTTAACAAAATGTTTAACACGAGTGGATTTATTTATTTATTTTTTAATTATATCATGTTTTGCTGTTATAGTCAATACCTTTTAAAGAGATTAAATGAGTAAATCTACTCCCTTTACATATACTGGTACCTCAAATACAACTGAAACACACACACAAATTTACTAGTCAATAACTTGATATTTTTTTCTTGTCAACTCATCACCCAAATTGCTTCTTTCTGCACGGAGGTTCACCGCTGGTACAATAGTAAGTCTACGGATTTACAATTAGGTGGACTCAGCAGATCGCTCGATGTGGCTTTGCTATAAGAAAACAAACACATACACTCTATACGAAGGACATATCTACTTTTGAAATTATTATCGGATACATTTTTTTTTCAAAATGTTGTTTCTAACAAATTTTGTTAAGCTACTTTGTAGATTAACATCCAGATACAGTACCTAATAAGAAAAATTCTTTAAGAACAACCTTGAATAATAAAATAAATTTATCAGAAATACATATCAAGAACAAATTGTTTACATCATTTATTTTAATTATTATCTCAATTTTTGATATAATCATAATTTTGGTTTTCCTTATGTACAGTTAAATTGATAATTTCATAAGGTAATATTTTAAACATGCATTAAAATAAATAACATAGGCCTGTAAATTTAAACTTCATAAAAAGTTGTTTTGGATTTTCCATAAATCAGCTACGCAAATTTCGAAAATAATATTCTTTTTTTTTTTTCTTGGCATGTAAGGATTTTTTGATAAATCTGAAATAAAACCTTACTTAGATTAAATTATTATTTCGTTTACCACAATGAACATTTTGTATTATCATGATTGTTAACTAAAATACAAACAAACCGAGGAAAAGGGAAGAACAATAATGCCAAACGAACATGCGTCCCCATTCATCTTAATTTTTGTTTGTGAATTCTATGTCTTTTACTTTCAAAGCTACGTGTGATAATCTTTCGTTTAGGTATTGCGCCTGGAGCATCTCGTTTCAATGACCTCCAGTAATCAGCCACCATGCTGACGTTTTCCCTTCCTTGATACCTCATATCCATTTCCCTCATGCCTTGATGAAACATTTCCCATTGTTCTTCGCTGACGACAATTTGATTTTTAGAGAAAAAATAAATGTATAAGTGAATGAAATCAACTTTTAAACCCTTATTACAACCCAACCATTTGAATTTATTAAGCATATTACTGACAATATTTTCGTAATTTGGATCCTTGTTTCCCAAAAATTTGTCAATAACACCTTTGAAGGCAATCCACGTTTATTTTTCAACTTTACTCATTGTCTTTTCAAGTTGTTTATCCGAAGTCAATTTCCCAATGTAAGGCCTAGAAAAAATCCATTATTTAAGTTTCGTTTCTGAAGGAGCTGAGCATTTTCCACGCAGATACTTGAAACAGTCACCAACTTTGTTTAAGACCTTTACAAACTGCTTCATCAAGCCCAGTTTTAGGTAAATCGAAGGTAATAGGAATTTCTTTGCGTCAACCAAGCTTCCATGTTCATTGTTTCTCGACCCTGGTATCAGGCTAACTTTGCGTGGTCGTTACTTCTTTATCCAGTGTTCATTTCATGCTCTGCTGTGACATTCACACAAAAGATATGGAAACATTGTATAACCGGATTGTTGACTTAAAAACGTACAAAGAACTTTTAAGTCTCCACAAGGTAGTTAACTATATTCTTTGTATTTGGACTTATTAAGAAGTTCTAGATTTTCTAACATTTCTTTCAAGTGACTCGAATGAGTGATGAAAACAGATGCATATATGTTACCATTAAAAAGAAGAATTCCTTCGAGATTTCTTTTTGAGGAATTAATTAGCAGTTGGGCCCAGCATGGCCAGGTGGGTTAAGGCATTCGACTAGTAATCCGAGGGTCGTGGGTTTGAATCCCCGTTGCACCAAACATGCTCACCCTTTTAGCCCTGCAGGCGTTATAATATTATGGTCAATCCCATTATAGGTTGGTAAAAGAGTTGGTGGTGGGTGGTGATGACTAGTTGCCTTCCATCTAGTCTTATACTGCTAAATTAGGGACAGCGAGCGCAGATAGCCCTTGAGTAACTTTGCGCAAAATTAAAAAAAACAAACAATTAGAAGTTACCACTCTCTTGATTCACAGACGGCAGCTCCTAGTGTTAGCTTTAATTTAGCAATATTGTTGCAATAAATCAGTGAACCATTTTGTGATAAAATTTGGTATAAATTATTTCTCATGACTTCTGTAAGTAAGTTCATGACCCGAAGTCTGGATCCTTAAATCCCTAAAGAATCCTTTAGAACATCCAAATATCTCACCAAATCCAGAAATTACACGTCGTGCAGCCTGTTGACCGTTTACATAATAGCAGTTTCTTTACTATGGGTTCTAGAAGGATCGATAAGACTCTCACGTCGCGATTGATCTATAACCAGTTAACCACTGGTTGTCAGAATTTCAAGCATAACAAAATGTGACCCGATTTCAATGAAAATAATTTACTAATGTAAAAGTACATGTGACCTTTTGTGAAAAATCTGTACTTGCTAGAGAAAAATGGATATCATTTTCGATTCAGCTTACAGAAATTACTGTAGAACATGTAAAAATTTCAAGGTAATAAAACCAAGCCTGTGTGATCTGTTTTACAACAAAAATGTAATGGATACAATCCTCACTTTCATTGCATAGTTTCATCATGCAAACACTTCAAAGTCATTTCATAAAAAGAAAACAACTCACTTTGAATCTCTAATCTAAAAGGCTTACGATTGAATATTACAAACGCTTTTGTTAAGCCTTTTTACGTACCCGATAAAGTGTTTTGCAAATATGAAACCAGCTTTATGAAACGGTTCTTCAGCTTAACCTATAAGTGGAAAACGTACTCACGTATGCAATTTCACTTCTTTTTTTTTATTGTTATTGTTAAACTTCTCTCGCAAAATATGTTGTTACTTAAAACTAACTTAAGAATTAAAGAGATCAGTTTCATACAATCAAATAACTAGAAATGCATAACGTTGTAAATGAACACACAAACATATACTGATAAGAATGCACTGGATCATCAGTTGCTTCGCTAATGTTGTTGTTTTGTTTTTTGAATTTCGCGCAAAGCTACTCGAGGGCTATCTGTGCTAGCCGTTCCTAATTTAGCAGTGTAAGACCAGGTGAAAGGCAGCTAGTCATCACCACTCACCGCCAACTCTTGGGCTACTCTTTTACCAACGAATAGTGGGATTGACCATCACATTATAACGCCCCCACGGCTGGGAGGGCGAGCATGTTTGGTGCGACCCTCGGATTACGAATCGAACGCTTGGCCATGCCGGGCCCACTTCGCTAATAAGAATATTTTTGTATGGTGTCTCATTAGTTTGTTTGCTTAGATTTAGGATAGTTCTAAATCCACATATATACTAAACAAATATCGCAAAATAATCTTCGTGGTAATAATAAAACTTATAATAAATGTCATTAATGAAATCGACTTTAAAAACAATCGAGTAAACTATTTTTTTTTCTAACAGCCAAAGTAAAATTGTTGTTTTTTGATTTATTTATTTTTTTGGTGTCTCAATGGCGAAAGCTTAGATTTTCAAAAGAAATGTTTAAATGAATTTGTGTATCTTTATGACGATTGACTGTTTAACACAGAAAGCTAATTTGTACAGTAATCAAACGAACCAGCTACAACGCTATTATATTTACTTCCACTAATAACTATGTATTTTTCGCGGCTACATCATATATCACACAGTCAACAAACGGAAAACGTGGTGAAACTTGAAAATTAGCATATTTGATAATTACCAGAGTTGTAGCAAGAATGAATATCCAACATGAGAAAGGAAAATATGTCTTCATAGTGGAAACAGTCAATACCAAACTGTTAAACAAAGAAATTCAAATCAAGATTCAGTTAAGTGTTAAACTCACATTCTAGCGTTGATCCAACAGGAGAAGTATATTAAAACCTGTTTACATATTATACTACTTCTGTCTAGTTAAATATATGTGATAATTAAATGTTGACTCTCAAAGTTTCCGTACTTTTATAATGGTATGTTTTATGTTTAATGTGGAAAAATTATGTTTAATAGCAGCTTATGTTGACAAATCTCAAAGTCTAACTAATAGCAACACATATTTAATGTTCCTTGGACTCCTACTTTATATAATTTGTAAGATATTCTGATATTTCCTGAGCTGAGCTCATCGTTATTGGTTTATGTTCAATCTGTGAAACAAAACATAAAATACATTCAATGCCCAAAAATTGGACCCAGGGACAAACATTCTCGCCAGACTCCCACTCTCCTAATAATTTAAAGAACTTGATAAAAAAGATCCTAAGTTAGGACGGCAACAAACTCATAAATAAAGCAACGTTTTAGTAGCAGCTGTTTATAGCTCAAAGTACAAGAGTTAAAAACGTTTATAACGTAACCGAAATGTCTATTAAATCTCTAAAGTAACAAATATATATTAATTATTACTCAAATTATTATTTAAACAATATTAATGTATCAATCGTCTGTACGTGATGCCTAAAACTATGTTTTTTGTGAGTAAATGAATATATAGACTAAAAATGCATTGCGGGCGTTATGGCATAACCAGGTTTCATTCGCCCGGGCCCCTGGATAGTCCCCCACCCCAAGCCGGAGGGTATGATTGTGTCAAAGGAGGAGAAAATATATTAAGTACCCTACCACATGGTAACTACCTCAATGGAGTAAAATATGTCGAAGACTCCAACCACGTGGCAACCGCATCAAATGAAGAAACATATATTGTACCTTAATCACTTCGCAGCTGCTTCCAACGAATTTAACGATAATACTGTAAATTTAATGAATCTCCATGTC
Organism: Tachypleus tridentatus; assembly: GCF_004210375.1. Lineage (NCBI taxonomy): Eukaryota > Metazoa > Arthropoda > Merostomata > Xiphosura > Limulidae > Tachypleus > Tachypleus tridentatus. Next base: position 40,812,903 of record NC_134825.1, on the reverse strand, counting down.
TCAAGTTATAAATTTTACATTTAGATTCCGTAATTTTTTGTTATTGAAATCAGAAAAAAATCCTGTGGTGACATTAAGAAAGACTAACTTATTCAGTGTCCTTGATGTGGCTGTGAAGCAGGCAACAACTGCCTCTTAGAAACACGTTTGTAGAAATGTTTTGGTGACTATGCGATAAACTTACGCAGCTCATGTGTAGACTGCAGGTCTAACTACCCGACTATGCAGGTCGTCATTTCAACATGGATCTGCCTTATTACATCTATCAAAGGACATTCAGTGCCCTATTGTTTTATCGCCACGTGTTCCAGACTTGACACAGAACGTAATGAATCATGACGCCCATGCATAATTTAACCAATCTTTTTCGCTTTCAAAAAGACAAATAAAGAAAATAATAATAAATTGTCTAGAGACAGACAGATAGTATTGTCATAGCTTATAAGCTATTTTTGTGACATTGAAAGGTAAAGAGTATTCTATAACCTTGCAATACTTGTTTCCTGTGGCTTTTGAATGACAAGGAACATAAATAACTCGTTATGGTTCAAGAAAAAAATATTGAACATCATGTTACACGTCCCAATACAGCATTATCATACTTTTTATCACGATCACGTGCAAGTAAAGCGAACAAAACAAACCATGCAACATTCTCACTTAGGATGTATGTTGAATGAGCATAATTTTGCTGGCATGAGGTACACTTAGATTTTCACACTTCATGGTCAACCAAACCAAAATGTGAAGTAAGAGTTGTTATTGACAAATGTCTTTTATTCTATGTATAAAAATATTTTATGAGTGACGTTTTTTTCACATACACGTGGTAGAAAAACAAATATGCCAGAGTAACTAAGATATGTAAAATAACATAATAAAAAATACTTGTAGAAAAAAACGAGATTACTTACACTAATTAAAATAAAATAGATAAATTCCAGTAAAAATGGAATATGTAATAATTACATAAATGGTTACGACATTCTGCCAAGTTATTTCGGCATAATTAACGTTATGATGATGAAGACAGGTTAGTTCTAGTAAACGTTTACATGTTTGTTCTGTTTAGAACTGTTGTTCTTGTTGTTTTAAATTAAGCACAAAGCTACACAATAGGCTATCTGTGCTCTGCCCACCACGGGTATCAAAACCCGACTTTTAACGTTGTAAGTCCGCAGACATACCGCTGAGCCACTGGTGGGCCTGTTTGGAACTGATAGTTGTTACTGCTGTGCGATAATATCCTTATTTATTTTTGCCACTCCTATGATGGTTAGCATTTGTCAAGTAACACAGCGAAACGTGAAAGCTTTAGATAACGTTTCTCAATATGGACTCTTTGTTTATCTATCTAATAAGATAAAGCAAAACCTTACCAGTGTTTTAAATATTAAATGACATTTTAAAACAGTTTCAAAATGAAGTGAATCACGCTTTTATAAACCGCTTTAACGTTGAAAAGCATGTTGAAGAGATCTAACTGTATAAAAACGTTTCAATAATTTTTTGATAGATGTTTCCTGATGGGTCGGCAGTGTGTTTCGGCTTACACCATAAAATACAAGACTCGATTCCGCTCGTGGACAAAAATCAAATAGCCCGTTACGTAACTTTGAGCAAAAACAACAATGAAATGATAATAACTGCCATCTATTGGGGTTTCGCATCAACTGTTTATACACTAAAGTATGGTTAAATCATCATGCAAACAATCTGAATTATATATCCAGTGTACTTCATGCTTTTATATCTAAAATACTGATTTTGTTTGTATCAACGACAAAAACATTTTGAGAAAATAGGTGACAAGTTGGTAATTTTTACGGACCTAAAGGGTTCAAGAATTCGGTATCAAGTGTTATACACTATCAACGTCTAATTAATTATTGTTCTGTTATTATGCTAAACTACAGAAAAAAGTGTTATTTGTCACGTCACACCAGAGATAAAAAATTTGTTTGGTTCTTTTGAATTTCGCGCAAAGCTGCACGAGGACCAGCTGCGCTAGTCGTCCATAATTTAGCAATGTATGACTAGATAGAAGGCAGCTAGTCGTCAACACCCACCGTCAACCCTTAGGCTATTATTTTACCAAGGAATAGTGGTATTGACCGTTACGGTTAAAATGGCGAGCATGTTTAGTATGACAGGGATTCGAACCCGCAATAAGCGCCTTAACCACCTGGCCAGACAAAACGGCAGAGAGAGGTTAAATATAACAGAGAGGTTATAGGATGTTTATCAGTCATTCTATGTCATATCTTAACCACTGATAATTATAATTCTTCATTGTAATTAGTTCTGTTTACTGTATAGTCCGGTGGTAATATTTTGATCATGTTTTCTATCAGTCAAACCCAGTGATCCATTGTCTTGATTATTATTGTTATGTTATGGACGAGTTGAACAATGAGAAATATTTTAGGAAAAACGACATGGCTGGAATTGAAAAGAAACTGGCTATAAAATATAAATATTTGTATACGTCTAGCGTGTGTTGTTGTAGGTAGTATTTTTTTCTTCTGCCGTATTGAAATATCCTATGGGCCCTCTGCGACTTTAATATAGTTATGGAGGAAGGTTGGAGGTTAATAGGTTTGTTTTTTATTTGTTTGTTTGTTTGTTTTTGTTTTAAAATTTCGCACAAAGCTACTCGAAAGCTATCTGTGCTAACCGTCCCTAATTTAGCAGTGTAAGACTAGAGGGGTGGTAGCTAGTCATCACCACCCACCGCCAACTCTTTTAACAATTAATAGTGGGATTTACCGTCACATTATCACGCCCCACGGCAGAAAGAGCGAGCATGTTTGGTGCGACCGGGATTCGAACCCGCGACCCTCATATTACGAGTCGAACGCCTTAGCATACTGGGCCAGGGTGAATAGGTATTTGGTGCTTTTATTGTAATATTGCCTTCTCAGAGTAATAATTGTGAAAAAATATATATACGTGTATATATTCAAACACACAAAGTACATACTAACTTCACATCTTATGTTTCTCTTCCAGGTGTCGCCAACCACTTAATCTTCTGAGTGTTATTTCAGCTTTCTTCAGGGAATCAGGCCAGGCTATTCTCGTGCAATACAGATCCTCTATTTGGTCCAAACTATGTTGTAAGTCTAACTATATGTGTATTTTCTGTTTGTTTTATGTCTGCTCACTTTCTACAACAGATTGACACCATTCAATATGTCGATTTGTGCAGTTTCCTAGCTTGGGAGTTAAGGGATGGAATCCCTTACTGAACATGCACGCCATTTCAGTCGTGGAGGTGCTATAATGTGACGATCAATCCTATTCTTCCTTAGTAAACGAGTATTCCAAGAAATGGAAACGGATGATGTTGATTAGCTGCCTTCCCTCTAGTCTATCACTACTGAATTAGTGAGAACTATCGCAGATAAATAGCCTTTGTGTAGCTTTGTGCGATGTTCAAAATAAACCAAATTTTAACTGGGATCCTTAATATGCATTCCAAGCACAGCTTTACAAGTTGTTGTTGCTAATGTGACTTCCTGGCTTTTGAGATAAATTTCTACCAGAAACGCTTGGATGTAGCATGTTTTGGGTCACATAATTTCTCACTGTCTCTCATTTTCTGTCTAGTTTCACGTTTATTTAAAACGCTATCATTAGGAACACGTTTCCACTCAACCCAATGTGTTTTTAAAATTATTTGTATCTTTTCATACTAATCGTACTTCCATTTATTCCATTCTTTTCTTTATTTCTGCACCAAATTCAAGATTATTTTTCTTCCATGATTTCGTCCACCATGGTTAATAGAACATAATCGTGGCTTTGTTACTGGATCCAGCCTTTTTCTTGTTTAAACCCATTTAAAGTCAGAACTCAAATTTGCTGTGCAAACTTCCTGATAATTTTGCAGGATCTGCCTGAAATATGTGTTTAGGAATACTAAATTATTATGGTTGTATGTTGGTTAACCCTAGAAGTCCATTTCCGTACTCTATCATGATTTTTTGGTATCTAATATCAATCTTTAGAATAATGTTTCAACCACCTTTTGCTTGTTTGGATTTTTTGCTTTTCCGGTTATTTCTATCCAACTCTAAAAGAAAAAAAACATCTGGTTTGATTTAGATTCCTAAAATGCATGAATTGTTTGTAATTAAGATACTATTAATTTTGCCAACAAAGCACGGGACGGTCCTAATAAATTCACTACCACTCATTAAGGATCTTATTCTCAACTGTAGATATCTTGGAATTCAAACAAGATCTCTTCCCATCGTTTTTTGTTTGACATTCTTCCCTGAGGGCCTTCAACAGCCCCCGTTTTCTTTAATGAAATGCTTTACTGTATATATGTTTGTCTTTGTGTGGGCGCATTTAAATCGTGTTATAATTTCTTCCTTATCAGATATAGCATGTTATGAAAACCATTGATAAAGCCATGCTAGGAAGTTCTTTTTTACTGTTTTCATCGATTTCGTTTTATATTCCAAAGAACCAGGAAGTAGACAGTGATTAGCGCTCATTGACAGTTAACTATAGGTCTGAAATGCGGCTGCGTATAGAAAGAAATGGGAATTTCCGATGTTAAAATTTAAAGTAGGTGGTTATAATTTTTACTAAAATAGTTTGCTCTCGAGACAAATTCATAAAGTCATCAAGGGAAAAGGCCACTGGAACGTGCACAAACAGTAACACCATTAGCGCTTGGTTGTCCTTTATTTTATCATGCTCGTTAGAAATTGGTTTTTCTCGTGTATTCTAAGAGTATACGTTTAGTTGTAATTCGCAGATATCTAGTTTTGTGATCAAAATCTACAAGTCTGTTGAATACAGGGATCATAATTTTTGATCATTTTACATTTTTTTGTTTGTTGAAATTTTCGCGCTAGCTATTCACGCTATCTGTCCCTAATATATAAGTGATGGATTAGAGAGAAGGCAGCTAGTCAACATTACTCACCGCCAATTCTTGGTATTGACTTCCACATTATAATGCTTCCATGAATGAAAGACCGAGCATATTTGGTGACGGCATTCGATCACGCAGGTCGTAAGTAGAGCTCTCTAACTACCAGGTCCATTGAGTTTTATTAACTACGAAATGTTTTAAATGTATATTTCTAACTTCAAACTAGTATAGCCACTATAAATTCACTTGTAGTTTTGAGTATATATTTAAGTTCAGACCATCAAAAATGATATTTTAATATATTTTCAATATCAACCATATCGCTTATACAGTAAGATTTAATTTTTTATCTTTTTTGCATTCTTACATTTAGTTATGATATTTATGCTGTTGTTTTCGGTTCGAAATAATCAAAGTCGTTAAAAATGTTGTATTTACTTACTTTGTCTGTCTAGGTCCTCATTGATAACAGTTTTGTTTTAGATTTTTTAGATGACGTCTGAAATTCTTTAGTCAGTGTTTCCTTTAGAAGGACGTCCTTTTTTTATACCTGCAAAAATAATTGGGATATATTATACACGTTACGGAAAAAGACTGGTAAGGCACTTAAATTTTCAACAGATATTCTAATATCGAAAGAAAACTCAAAACTGACAATTCGTTAATAACTCTTAAGATTTCCGAGTTTTTTTTTAACCGCCAGAGACAGACCGCATATTAGCAATTTGGCACTCGATGGTTATCATACAGGTAAAAAGAGTCAGTGATGAAAATTTCCGTGGACTCTTATTTAATTTGCCCGAAAGGGCTAGAAATGGATCATCCTACCAATATACAGTAGCGTGTTTTCGGTCAGTATACGCTGTAAATCGTACTGTCCCAATGTTGGTAAAACGTGCGCATGCCATGAATCTCAAGAAGAATTATGCAATCTGCTTCAACACAGCATGACACATGAACTTCAAAAGCAATAAAAAATATCTGTTGCTCTTAATTTTGGTTTTACTTACTTTTGAAACAGAACGCTTTCATGGACCCTGCGAAAGTACATCTAGTGTTTGATTCACTTTCAAACTACTGTAAAAATTAAATAGTACAAAAATCAGCCTATGTGTTTTATGTCTAGAATGGCATAGTTTGTACAAAATAAAACAACAGGTTAAATTTCTCTTTGATTAAGGGGTCAATGGTACCTTCACCGTTACTGGGTTAAGTCGCTATCTTTACTTTTAAATTTAGGATATTTGGAATTCCATAGTTTTGTATGATAATTATAAATAAATTAGCTTATTGTATTGTTACGAACACCTCAAAAAGTTGCTCTGTTTTTGAAAAAGAATTTTCTAATTAATAACGTTTTGGTATTTTTATTGGACTATACTGTTTAGTTTCCAAAGAAAACTCATGTAATTCTTTCATATTATATTTATAATAAATATATATATATATATAAGTCAAATTTTGTTTTACTTACAGGCATTATTTAATTCAAAGGCATTTGCTTCATAGACACTAAAATACACCAAACTAAATTTTGACACGTAATACTATCTCCACAGTCCATAAAGCCGAGAATTATTTTCTGTGGGCCTTAGATTGTGTATTATTATCAGGTTTCCGTTTTTTCATTCATTTGTAAGGTGTAATGACTAGTTGAATAAAAGTAACATAATGTAACAGAAAAAAAAAAAAAAACTTAAAATGTTTGTTTGCTTTATAGCAAAGCCACACTGGACTATTTGCTCTGTCCACTGAAGGAAATCGAATATTGTATTTAGTGTTATAAATCCATAAACTTGCTGCTGTTCCACTGCAGAACAAAGTTCAAATTAATAGCATTTTAATTAGAAAGTTTTTAAGCTTTGATCACTTACCTGAAAACAGTGTAATCAGATGCTATAAGACTAAATTATAAGAAATGTCATAGGTCAATTTAGATTGGCTTGGATGAGTTTCATGCAACTCTCTGTTGAAGAAGAGAATGAAAACGAAGGCAAGGTTGTAACATTATACTAACAGCTTCATTTATTTTGTCATAAATTAAGTAAAAAAAATCATTGACATAGATCACAGAATAGCACGACAATATATTTCAACGTATGGATCGCAAAATATTACATTTTAATCTACTTTCTCATGCACTCGTTTGAACTAACCAACAGCAAGGTTGCATACAAGTTTCAAATCTGTCAAATAAGGTGAAAAATTACTTGTTCCACATCTTGTTTGTTCAGACTGAAATTTAATATAATTAGATCCTAAGTTGGTTAAGAAATGTGATATATAAAAAACACCTAATGTTATTAAAATGACAAAAATTTCCATTTTAGCACTTGTTTGTTTGAATTTCGCACAAAGCTACTCGAGGGCTATGTGTACTAGCTGTCCCTAATTTAGCAGTGTAAGACTAGAGGGAAGGCAGCTAGTCATCACCACCCACCGCTAACTATTGGGCTACTCTTTTACCAACGAATAGTGGGACTGACCGTCACATTATAACGCCCCCACGGCTGAAAGGGCGAGCATGTTTGGCGCGACGGGGATGTGAACCCGCGACCCTCAGATTACGAGTCGCACGCCTTAACACGCTTGGCCATGCCGGGCCCGTTTTAGTACTAAGACACATTTATAATATAACTGTACGTTTGGATACTGATAAACAAATAAAAACCGGTCTGACCAACATTTTGTGTTATTTTTTGGGATTTCTGAGTTAAACAGTTGATTTCTCTAAGAAAAATAAAGTTCAGATTACAATTGAGATTTGCAGTTAAATAATAATTAAAACATGATTATAAGTATTATATAAAACAATAAAAAATGTTTGTATTAGATAAAAAACATTTCAGTTGACCTGCGTTTAAAATAATAATAATAAGTAAGCAAGCACCTAATATTGTACAAAGTGTTTGTTTTTTATCACTTTTGGCATTAATTAACTTTTAGTGCAAGTAAAACATTAGGATACCTAAACATACAAATATTTTCAGTGAGAAACTAATTACATAGAGTAAACAGTATAATTATATACTGAAAACAGTAATGTTTAGAGTTGTTTACTTTCCTAGTATATGGAAGTTCCACTTAACAGACTGTCTGGGCACACTTTTTAGATAATCTATAAACATTTTTTAACCTTTCCTTTGTTTTATCTATCTTTTGAACACAAAACTGTGTACATGAATAGTTTTGAAACAAAGCACATATTTTGCTACTTATATACATTTGTATATGAATTTTGTAAAGTTTTACATTTTTTAGACTACCATATACATAAAACTTTTTCTTACAATTTGTGTACTAGTACCTTTAGTGTGTCTATAGTTATTCACATCATGTATAACTTAAATACATTTTTCTGGATCCTCATCACAAACTTCTGTAGATAACAGAGACTGTAAACAGATAAATATGTATATAACTTTATATACCTGAATTTAAAAAATATACAATTCCTAAAAATAAATGAACACTATAAACACAAGATATTTAGAATCTGAATTTTTTTTTATACTGCATTTCACCTTGACATGAATGTGCATGTTCACTGTCATTTTCCCCAAACTAAAAAAAAACTGACAGAATCTTTATGAGATTATTCTGTTTATACAGGGTGTTACAAAACTGCATTTATTCAGTCAATTTCAAGCCAGCATCAGATAGCAGTGTTTAGAAACAAAATAAGAAGGGTCCAGGCCTGTATTGATGCAAATGGGGGTCACTTTCAACATTGTTTATAATTGTTATTCATATTTACCTCCTGTATTCTATACTGAAACATGTCTGTTAATAAATATAAAAGTGCACAGTGACTTTCCGAACACCCTGTATAAACTATTCTGTAAATACTGTCTAGAAAAACTAAGGTTTACAATATCAAAATTACATATATATGTATACATTTAAAGTGAATTACTCTCAGGAAGAAACAATAATGTAATACTTAAATATCAAGTCTAAGGTGTCTACCTATGTTTTCATAATCCAAAAACAATCCTGGCATGTGCACCTCGTGTCATAATTAAGAACTGAAAACAAAGTATACAATAAAAACATGTGGGTTTGACTAACTATTAAAAGAGTACCAAAACTGATGTATATTAAGCTCTTCTTGTTTTGGAGGAAAACAAAATTCTACTCGGTGAAATTTTTAAGTAGGATGTTAGATGTAATAGTTCACATTATCAGTGACAAGGTTTATTTCATACAAAAAATTTCATGCTAGTACAAAAAAATATATTCCACAAATCTGCACATCACTGGAGTTGGTTTGAATAAATGCATATTCAGTTTCTTTTTGTTTATAAAATATAAACGAAAGAGGGAAATAAATGATATGCCTTAAGAAATTATTTTGAATACCTAATTAAAATTAATAATGAACGTGACATATTCTTTTTTGAAAGATTCACAACTACACTTGTTCAAACGTGTTTTACGTTATACAAGAAGTTACTCTACAGGTTTTATTAGCCTCATGTTTTGAACTGTATGTAAACAATTGATGGCCTCCTCCCCCCTGCTGCTTGTTGCTGATAAAAGCATTTTATCACTGTTTTTTGTTTTTTTAACTAAGAGCTGTAAATTGCTGCAGCACATGTTTCTTGATATATTAGGTTACTAGAATTTCTCTCTCTAGACATCAAGTACAGTGGTTTCCTATTGAGAAAGGCCTTAGAGAATTACCATCACTTCTAAGTGCATATAAAATAAGAAAGGCTATTGTGTTTTATACATTGTATATTACATAAGCAGCCAGTTTATGGTTGCAAAAAAAGGAAACTGTTCTAAAGTATGAGATACTTTTTCTGGTATTCCATGAGAAAGCCACAGGTAATGAAGTTCTCTGTACCTATTTTTACGTAGACGGAGTGCACTTCCATGCACCAGTCCTTGATCTGTTTCACCATACTTGTTTACACAAGGGGCAGCTAAGTAGCAACCTAAAAACAGTGAAAAAAGTAACCAGTATTCCATTCAGAAACACTCTGCTCAAGAATGTGATGCACTTTATGGGGGCAAAGAAATGAAAATGGATGAAGCATAGAAGTATTTGCAATAATAGGTGGAAGTGAATTTAATACAGAAAAAAAACAACACACAACCAAAGGCTCATCCACCTTATTCCCCACACCTGTCTCCTACAGAGTTTCCTTTTTTTCAAGCATTTTGACAAATTTTTAAATAATAAATGCTTTGAAAACCAGGCAGCTGCAGAAGAAGCTTCCAGGGAGTTCACTGACCATAGAAACTCTGATTTCTACAGTAGGAGCATAAACAACATCATTTTGTTGGTAAAAGCGTGCTGAAGCAAATGATGCTTACTTTGATTAAAGCATATTTTATAACACTGGTTTATACTTTTCCAAACTTTGCAGTTCAGAAATGACATTTATTTTTGAACAACCTAACAGTATTTCCTGATTGCCTAAGACAATCTACTTATGTAGGACGTTTTCTGAATTGTCATTTAACACATTCCACAACACTGGGAATCGTTAATCTGTTCATTTAAAAGTCTTTCTTTTTATAACATAGATGTGTTAATACCAATTAATTTGTGGTTGATGAAGTTGTACTAAAGTGTTCTGACACCACATACATATCTGAAGCATAATTTGTGGATATACTGACACAGAAATAATAATAAAAAAAGAAGATTTTATGAAAGATTCCTCTTGTCTGTATGACATTAGTTCTTATTATTCAATACTTCTTGATATTAATTGTTAAAATAAATATTTTAAACAAAAACTTCTGTTATTACTGATGTACCACACTTATACTTCCTTACTTTTCTCTTTTTGGATTATTTTTTTCTTTGAAGCATCAGTTGTGAGTCTTAAGATCATTTAAATAGGGTTGAGTGAGTTTATTAAAATAATTATAGAGCTTCATCTGTCATTACAGTCCACATCAACAAATTTTGTCATATCATTTCTGACAACCATGTATCTTGACATATAGACCTGTAGTGTTGTTTTTATTCCAAAAGGATCAACTGTAAGGTACTGTAGCAAAATGGGAGTATCTTCCAAGCTTGAGATATACTCATAAATAGAGTTCTGACCTTCATTAATCAAGTCTACTTTAGTATACTAAGCTATTATAAAATTCCATGACAATATACATAAATACAAATTTGCTTACTTGACTATGCTACTGGTGACTTTATCCAATGTTTATTTTGTTATTTCATATATTGATGATATCTCAGAATAGATCAAAAGGGTCTTAAAAATATTAATATTAAAACTGTACTTAAAACGTTCAAAGCAATAAGGGAAATGAATCTGAATACAAAAGTAAATTTTCTGGTTATTTATATTGGTTTAAACTACCAGACTATGGAAAAATAAAAGAAACTACAAATAAGGAAATATTTTTATATCAACAACTGTGGAACACACTTTGAATAAAAAAATATTATATATTAGAAAAGGTTACTGAGCATGGATAAAACAAAAATATCATAAATTTTCTTGAGTCTTGGTACATAAATAATACAAACCAAAATTCATTTGAAATAATGGCTTAACAAGTTCACATAGTTAATAATTACACTTTATTATTCTTATAAAAAAATTACGATTAGGTTTAGGACTTTACAGTCAACAATTTCTTTAGAAAAATTTCTTATAAATTGGTTGTATATATGATACAAATATTTCTTCCATGTCCCTCATCATGACTTGAACTCAGCAATGTTAAGTTTTCTTGTTGCATTTTTCACTTACCCAGAAGAAGGGACCAATTGTTTCATGAAATGTTGAAATAAAGTTGTATTTTTGTCTGTGTTTATTAAACTAGTGTAAAAATAAAAAAATATTTCTTCATTATTAATTAAATATATATCTATCCATTAGTTTCAGCCTATACTTGTAACAGTAGGAGATAAGAAAGAAGAGACTTGTCACCTTTGCTGTATGTAAGACAATCTGTTTCTGCCATGATAACATCCTCCTGCCAAAGATTTGGCATGCTATCACAGAACTGTATCACCACAACTTCAGGTGGGTTTCTCACTGAGAGTGAAGTGGTTTCAGAACATTCAATGGCTCAATGTAGTTTATGAATAACCTGGAATAAATATTACTCACATTCATGTGACGAACTGCTCTTCAATTTGTCATACACAAATTTAAAACAAATAACAATTCAACTACAGCATAATAAAGCACAAAAATACATAAAGAAATGGTTAAAATGCAGGTTGTTTAACTTGTATATTTATAAATTAATTCTGTTTTTGGTCACATTGTGGTGCTTGTGTTACATAATTTTGATTACGTGTCACATACATCTCTTTGGAAGATGTAACCGAGATTTTATATATAACATTTAGTAGGTAGCAGCTCAAGCTATACATACACCACAAAGCTATACTACACGAGATCTCCATCCTTGATATGATGCAGGCCACTATTTCAAAATGAAAAGTAAGAATTAAATTTTGTTATTATCAACATTCAAATTTTCTAAGCTAGTTTTGGTATGAAAAATATTTTATGTAATGCCATAGACTTATAGAAACATTGAAATAGGGCTGTTCCACCAGCCCCAGTAATTTCAAAACTTCTTATACATGGGCAATAATGAATCAATTACACTCTGTAATTTTGCTACTCAGCACATTCCTGTAACTGTTATAAAATAATGTCATATCGATTATTTTGAGGCCTAGCATCAAAGAATCAATATGTAAACCTTTTCTTTACTGACAAATGTGATAATTCGCAGAGATTTTTCACTTTTAAGAGTGTATGTATTTACCACATATTTTGAATATCTGTTGATTACTAAAAATGAATTCTTTTGCAACTAGGCTTGCTTGGTCAGTCTTTGAAAATCAGATTATATAAATATGGGAGAATAAGTAGTCCCATTTATTTAAATCAATCTTTGTTTTAATGAGAAAAATAAATAAATACAAAATTATATATATATGTGTGTGTTTAAACTCTTATTAATCCAATAGGCATTGTCCATACAGAAAATGTCTGTACAGATCTTGGGTATACCAAGATAAGTAGTGCCTGAATAGGGAAGCATCCATTACAGATATGTTATTCACCCTGAACTTAGTTCCTGTATCAAGGACAGAATTACACATAAATAACCATCACTATAGGCCAGCCCCAACCAGATAATCAAGGTTTCCATTACTCGGGGCTGGAATTAAGGGGTCTTGGTCCCAGCATCCCACACTGGTAGCTAAAACAATTAGACTGCAACATTATATATATATATTTTTAAATGGATTCCAACCTTTAAATATAGATTGATGCATTCTAAGCTACTAGAATTACAATGAGACAGTAAGCAACACTAAAGCAGACACCTTCTCTTCCACCTTAAGAAGCCCAAAAAGTAAGACTCAAAGCTCAGAATGATGGGATTGTGTTAGCCTTACACAATCAAAGGAACAGAACCTACCTGGTCTGTAATTATGTATATTCATTCTCGTTTACCAATGAAGTGGACAAGGAACCTTCCACTTTATCCCAAGTTTATGAGAAGGAGGTAGAAAAACTATTCAACCAAGGGCCCCACGATGGGATCTCCTCTATGCTTGGAATTATGAGAAGAAAGTGGACTTCCTTTCATGAACAATACACTGAACCATTATTGATAATAAAGAAGGACCATGCACACCCCAATTAGATAGTCAGGCATCAAATCTGAACTGGTATTATGAGTAGGTTCCTGCATAGGTTGGAGCCATCCTACTAACATCTGGAAAAAAATCATCCAGGGAGCCAAGAGTGGAGGAATTCACTCTAACACTCTGGAGGAAAAGCTTCTGTCCATCTCCATAATGACTGAAAATCAGGTGCAGTAAAGACCCTGTAGTTTCACCAGTAGAATCTGGGGGGTAATGCATACTGGGTAGTTCTGAGAAACAGTGCAATAAATGAACCAAGTTCCTTAAATTTGTAAAAGCAAACCAACCTTGATTCATTAAATCAGATGATTGGAAGGGATAGGCAGGATCCTCTTTAGCTTTACTCATGATAGTCATGATAGTAAGGTAATACCAACTAGTGAGCTTCAAGGAGGTCTTATGGAACACCTCATTTCTACAGTTCCATTGCAATTGATAGTAATTATAGAAAATTTGTGGTTGATAGTGCAGAATTGGCTTAATAAAAGCACATCTGTCTGGGCAACACTTGCCACAGAGTGGGATCCTGTGAAAACAATCTAAAGGACACTGAAAGGTAGAAATAAAAATACTCACACCTCTAGATAATCTCGTGGAAATAAGATAGCTACAGCAGAAAATAAGCAAAAACCCTCATGATGAAGAGACTGTCAGATAAGGCAAATAATGCGAGATAAATTTTTTGTGGAGGTCCATATACCAATCCACACAGTGACTTCCAACAGCCAATTTCACCAGGTTGCTAAGAGCACAGAAAAGAGAAATCTGATTGGATGTGATGCATAGAAGATACTTAGGTTTCAAATAAAGCCCAAAATAAAGTGTTGTTTAGTAACTCTAAAGATATGAATGTAGGCAACAAAATTGAACATGATCAAATCAAAATATGGTTTGGCAGAGAGAGAAAGAATAAGCAGATGAATCAAGGAAAAGGACTGAACCCCTTTCTTGTGTAACAGTGTTGGTTAAGAAGAAATGGTCTGAAATCATATAGGGAATGACAAAGGGGTCTATGTTCAAATAACACAAATCAGTTTGAGTGGTGATGTCTGGAGGTTAGTAGCCATGAAGAATAAATCTCCAGGTAAAGGGGATACATGGCATATAACAGTTGGACCACAAACAAGTGTACAAATAGACCATGTAACTTTAATCTAACCATTAAATAACTGGAATTGTCAATTGGAATAAATTACCCAAAAGTACATGAGGAATATGGAGAGTACTGAAGACTAAAATTATGTAATTGTAATAATTGAATTGTAGTTGATAAGACTGCTGTAAACAATGGCAAAGTCAAAAAACGAGTTATGGCTGACAATGCTGATTGAAAGGGTCCAACCTCCTCTCAATGCAACATTGCTAATATGCAAGTTATTACCTTTGAGAAAAGTTACTTTTGGACGAAGCAGAAACTAAGCCAAATACATGACAACCTTAGAAATTAAATGCTGATGCAATGTGAAAGATAGCATATCATTTATGCCAGAAGTTTTTACTTCTAGATAGCTAAACATATCTTATCTAATTATGACTGCATCCACAGAGAAAGCCCATAAAGAAGTGAAAAGTATTGATACACTGGAAAGGACTGCAAAAGCAAAATCATGGGTGTAGCCAGCAATCTGGCACAAATAAGGATCTGAAAATGGGTTGGAACAAATCATATTTCTTACCCTGGGGGCTATACGAAGTGAAGAGAAGGTTGAGAGTGGTAATTTCATCCTGTCCAGGAGGAACACATTTATTTGAAGTACTAGATGGCATACTAGAGACTAAATTGTCAGTGGTTGGGTGATACAATGAGAGACCAACTCACCAATTAGAGTTGCAAAATGAGAAGCAATCCAACTAAACCTTGTGATGTAATGTCTATTTTGTTGGGAGAATCTGTATGGATGAAGACAATGGACCTACTACAACAGGCATCATATATAGAATATAGCAAACTAGAAGGGTGATAAGACTAGTCCTTAGAAAGCAGATCCAAAATTTGCAAATAAAGAGTCTTAGACCACATACCTTTTGATGAGAAACATAAAATGCCACCACAGAATAGTGGTGGTCAGATTGAGGCTTGATGATTTATTCCTTAAGAAGTCCAGGGCATGATACCTTGCCTGTTAAGAGCAGGTAGGACGAAAACATTATGTAAGGGATCCTAATTGGCCATGCATAAGTACAGGGTGTTTGGAAAGTCACTGTGCAGTTTTTTAATCAGCATTCATTCAGTCTATTTCAAGCCAGCAACTGATAGTGGTGTTTAGAAACAAAATAAGAAGGATCCAAGCCTGTATTGATACCAACGGGAGTCACTTTCAACATTGTTTATAATTGTCATTCATATTTACCTCCTGTATTCTATATTGAAACATGTCTGTTAATAAATATATAAGTGCACAGTGACTTTCTGAACACCCTGTAGTACCTTGGCTAATTTGAATCAGTAGAAAAGCCTAAAGGAGCAATACTGTTCTGTCCTAATAGAATGCATCTATTACCAAAGCCAAAGGGTGAGGTATTAGAGACTAAGTTACCAGTAGATGAGTGTTCCAATTAGTGGCCAATAAACCAGTTATCAGTGTTTCAAAATGAGAGTCATCCCCCAGTGGCACAGTAATATGTCTTCAGACTCACACTGCTAAAAACCGGGTTTTGATACCCATAATGGTCAGAGCTTTGTACTTAATTCTAAAGAAACAAAACAAAATGAGAGTCAATACAATATAAAAATCTCATGATACAGTATCCATTCTGCCAGGAGAATCTGTATGATCGAAACACTTGATCTTTTACAAAAGTCATCACCTGTGGATAATCAGTTAGTAGGGTGACATGATAGGACTCATCTGATCATAAATGATCCTAGATTCAAAAACAAAGAGCCCTGGACTGAGTACTGACAGGAAATGCAAGATACCATCATGGAAATGTCAAAGTGAAGTCTGATGATTTCTCTCTTAGTTCACTAAGATTATGAGACACAACTCTTTGAAAAGCAAGAAAGCCTAAAACACATTGTGGAGGGAAACTTCATTGTCTATACATAGATCCTGGAATTCCTGACCTTTGAGATATGTACCCTATCCCTGAAGCAAGGCATCTATGAATAGATGAATCTCTGGACAAGGTGGTAGCAGAGGAGCCTATATCTTGGTATTAAACTGATCCAACCATCCCTCGAGACTGAAGAGAATAATCATGAATAATAAACTGTAAAATCCAATGAATTACTGCTTGTGATTCGCTGGATACATAAAGACCATTGAAGGTATCTCTTGTGTGCTCATCCCAAGGGAATGAGGGACTTGAGTGATGCCCACGTTCCTCAAAGAGAAAGAACCATCCATGCAAAGGGAAAAGGAGAGGTGAGTAAGAGTTGGATTTCATGTTCCATAGCTTGGTGCTAGATGGGAACAGGCTGAGTTAGACTGATAATATTTTACTGGAGTGAGAATAGATGTCTTAGCTCTGGTAATGAAGTCTGCTTTGGTTATTTCTGAAATGCAGGTGTAACATTCTGCCAATTGATGGAATGGTGCAAGTAGTAACCAGTTATTTGTGGAATGAGAAAAACTTTGTATGATTGGGCAGAATACATATGGTGCTGATGTTAGTCCAAAGATCAGAGCCATGAACTGTAACATCTGATCCTTGTGCACAAAGTGCAGACAGGAGTTGACAACATCAACTAGGATATCTACAATCATAGTAAACGAAATACTAACTCAGCATGAAATGTACTCACCTGTGAATCTTGGAGGATATAGAAATTGATACAGATGAAAAATATTGAGGATTGGATGCCAATTTCATGTGTTTTTTTTGCCAAACAAACTGATGGAAATAAAACCTAGGAAAAACTAGCACAACTCTCTCTGACCTCAAACTAACAAAATTATGATACCCTTAGAACAAAGTTCCAAGATCACAGTATCTGCAGAAGGTGGAAACACTACAGGTTGGGTGGATAATGGTGATGAAGATGTAAACTGAACGACTATTCTTGTTTTAATAACTAATAACCTGTAGTGCCCATTAATCTGTGTTTAAGGTTTCTCATGTCATGCATCCAAAAATTTTCAGAGTCAGGCTTTCACAAACCTCCAAGGTTTACAACAGTCAGCAATGCTGCTGGCATTCTGATCAAGCAATGGAATACTTGGATATAGACAAAAATCTACTCTGTATACCATTGGATCAAGGAGCTGATTATGGAAGTACAGGGCAGGCCCTTGAATAGGAGCAGAACTATAACCTCCTATAGGAGTCAAGGAAAGTTGGCATGCCAACGACAACTGGAACGAACATAAATGATAACAATTAAATCAATGTGCATGCTTACAATGGTCTCATTTAATCATCAATGGATGTGGTAATGCAGTAATTTTGAGAGTCTTCTAACAAAGTTCAGAGGGGTAATAAATAACTAAGCACCATAAATAGGGTGAGAAGTAAACTAGAAAGTTGTGAACTATTCAATTTAGCTTTAGATTCCACTCTAGAACCTCAAATTGCCTGTAGCTAAAATATTCTTTGAGAATTGGAATATGCTTCCACCTAGCAGTGGTAGGTTAAATTATCTAGTTCTGACAACTGTGGCAGGTAAAGCATCGCTGTCTATATTACGTAACTGAGCAATAAACCTCTCTTCATGAATCACAATATTAAAGGATGGAGGGAGAAACCAAGTATTTGTGTCAAGCTCTTTTAGCCATTAATAAAGATGTAGGCTCAAATCAACTGGAAAAAGATCTAAACATCACACATTTGATGGACCAATTGAAAAAATGAGCCTGAGGCAATTGATTCAAAAGTGGACTCCTAAGAAGCCAAGAGAATAAAAGAAGACACAAGTTAAGGCAAATTTAAATTATTTCCAGATTATCCAGGATCACCCTATAATACAACCTCAGAGCTCCCTGAAGGAACAGCACTAAACTGAACATACGTCTCCACATCAGTACAAATAGTATCACTGACAGTGTCAACTAAGAGTGACCCCCACTGATTGTTGAGCAATGTTAAATATCAGAGGTGGGAAAGGAGATTTTTGATCTGCATCCAAGAATTCGTGTCATATATCAGTTTACCAAACGTTTTTTTTTATGAAAAAATTATCAAATCAATGAAAATTTATTACACTCATAAATTACTTCATTACTGACAGAGAGAAGCTTCATAACAAAATATTATCTACTGTTGTTTATGCATTATAATATAAATTGCATCTAAAACAATGTTGTATGATATTCTACTTGGCCCGAAGAGCTGTGATACTGAGCAAAAAGTTTTATTGGCACTAGATATAGCAGATATGGTGTTGTTGATATACTATTATAAGAGCTGAGTGATTAACTCAATTAAATTATTTGATATCTATAAGCATTATCTCAATCAGTGTCATGTAAAATAATGAAAATTAAAACTATTTGATTAATCAACAACCTCTTAACTTCAATTACATTAATTTGTGTTATGTAAAATAACCAATTAATCAAATTCATGTTTCTGATTATTACTATTTTCAGTTATTCCTACCATTCAAGTCTTGTGAAAATAATTGGTTACATGAATGTAACTGATTAATGAGTTTGACAATAAATTAATCATTACATTCCACAACTTACTTTTTTCTAATTATTATATACTCTTTCTTCAGTTTCATTTAAAATTTCTTAATAATTGTTGTTATGATCTTCTCCTGTTTATGCCTTGATTGCTTGGTAAGCTAAGAACCATGAAGAATAACTTGCTAGTTCACCAGTTCTTAATGAATAGTAGGGTAAATAAATTAAAACTAAATGGTGTTACAATAAACTAAAGTGTTAAATAGTCATTACCCATTTCTTTAATTCAGAAGTATGTATGCTTATTCGTTTTTGCAGCTGAATGTTCATGAAAAAGATTAACTAACACATGCAAGAAAACATATTTTAGGCTACAGAATGCTGTCACTGATGTCAACTAATGTAATAGTGATCCTATTTAAGTGTAGATTTTATGAAATACTGGAGTAAAACATGGATAAAATATTAAACTTGTTTTAAGCTTATTTTTATATAAATAACTTTTCACGATTTAATAATCTTTTTCAGTCAGAAATTCTGAGACATAATTTTCACAGTGATAATCAAAATGAAAAATCAAATTAAGAAAAGAATAAATGCCTACTTTACTCTTATTACATGTGTATAATTACCTGATCATATGTATGAATTTCATCATTATACAATATCATAGTATATATACATATATCCTTAGATCTAAAGTTTATCTTAAGTAGTGGGGGGGATGAAGGTTGGTAGGTGGAAAACTTTGGTATTCCTATGACAATATAACAAAACAGTCATCATAACTAACAGCATTTGCTTCATGAGACCTAAAGGAATTTGTTCAATAGGACTGGATTGAGAAGACATTGATATAAGAATAATTTTTTTTAATATCAATCTAAAAAAAATTCAGTGAATAACACATAACATTCTGTGCCACTTTAACAAATATATAATCTTTATCAATCGAAAGATATTAATAGTTTATTGAATGAATTTCAAATAATGGAAAAACTGATCAATGTATTACTTTTCTATAATCTAAAATAAATATAATTTTTAAAATAAAAACATAGGTATGAAAATGGTTAAAATTTGAATAATTTATATAAAACTTTTCTTTTTCCAGCAACTTATGAATTAAATATTTACTACCATATGCTTTCTTTACAAGTGCACTTTACAGTATGGAAATGCTTTTCATGCTTATGCATCAGTCACAGTATGGAAATGCTATTCATGCTTGTGCATCTTCACAGTCACAGTAGACTCACTCTCCATCCATATTCATCTTGTAGCAGTGATTCTTGTGAAAACTGTGTGTGATGGTCCACTTTCAATATGTTAGTTCGGTTTCAAATTATCATCTTGTTTTAGAAAAAGAATTCCTTGGGTAAATTACTTGTAAAGAAATATTCTCACATTAAACAAATAGCAAACACTCATTAACAAGGATTACATTAATGAAATAATCCACACAATAATCAAATAACAAATAATATTCTTGCTACTGAATGAGAAAACTAGATATCTTGGGTTTCTCAAGTAGAAAGCAAATGGTTGAAAAACAGAAATTTTGATGGTTGGCAGTTGTTATAACTTATTTATTGCCCATTACATCTGCAATTAACAGAGAGACAGTAAAAACTAACATTTCATGATTTTAGACAAATGTCAAAAGTGACACATTGTAATTGCAGAGATTTGAAACACATTCAATGAACTCGTGTGAAACTGGGTGGTGATAAATTTTAAATTATCAAATCAGCTTGATGTGGGTCTTCTTCATCATAATGCATATAAAGTTGTCATTTCTTATTTTAAGGTTAGAAAGTTAATCATTATGTATGCAATAAAGATACAATTAACCCTAGGACAATGACTTGCAATGTTAAGTAGATAGGTAACTCTCCTGAAAGTTCTTTATAGAAATGAAACCAGTTGATGAAATAGTTTTAAACTTGTCCTGAATGATCCTATAATTTGCACTCAGACTCTGAGTAGTTCATATGCAGTGTGATTTTCATTTTGAGTATAAATATACAATTTATTATTTAATAGTTTTCACAATTCATTTGCATAATCTCTTGAACTTCTTATGAATATCAAATATTTTTTAAAGTAAATGTATATATTTTATTTTCCATATTCTATATTAAATCATTAACTCTAGATATTATCATCAGCATACGTTTTTGTCTGTTTTTTCTTATAAAAACACAGCTGCTTTAATCATATAAAATGAGGAAACATTCCTGTTCGAAACTGCTCCAACCTTTCAGAGCAGTATAGACTCTACTGTGCATGACTGGCTAAAGAAATATAGTGCTAATTCCCTAAGAATCCTTGCTTTCAGAAAATACTGGGCCTTGAATGTACCCAATGTCTATAGTCTAAGAGCAGATGTAAACTGCTTAAACTGGCTTTTGATGAAGATCTTGCACAACAGGTACTAATAATTCCTTTGGAAAAGTTTTGTACATGGCTGTAATGATACATATGGAGTTTTTGAATGTTTGAAAAACTTGATAGCTCACCCACATTACATGGACATGTGTTCAAATCAGAAGAGCCCACATATTTATGCAGAGACTGTAGCTTAGATCCAACATGCATACTGTATATGGAATGTTTTGAAAACAGGTTTGGTTTGTTTGCAATCACAATTATTCACTGACATCCCTTATCATGTCAAGAATGTATGGTATGTTTTGTTATACTTCATGTACATGTGTATTCATTTGTACAGTATTTTATTAAATGAAGAAATTTAGTGAAGATAATTAATAAAAAAAACAACTGGATACATTCACACAGTCTAAATTCTATATTTCATTTAACACACTAAAAATTATAACTTTAATATTGAATGAATATGGTTTCTTAAGTACTGTTGTATGAAAAACCTTCATAAAAGAGTTTGATTATATTTAATTTCCTATTTATTAATGGTAAGACACAAGCAAGGATGAAATTTCAAAAGTTACTGTTGTCCAATGGTTGTCTATATAGTTACATTACTGAGATATTCTACAATTTTGTCACACAAGATTTTAAAAAACAAAAGCAAAAAAAACACCAAGAAACAACACACCATATCAAAATACTGTCTCTTGGACTGTGCACATAAACCTTTGTTTACTCATCTTTCTCAAGCAATCAGATGATCTGGTTTCAACCTATACATCATACCAAAACCAGGAAAAAACTGATGAATATATGTATTTCTTGAGCCTTCAGTAACAACAATCCATGCAAGTTCAAGAAATGTTTTGCTCAGGCCAACAGCTTTGAGAAATCCTGCACACTTAGGAATACCATCTATGAAATGACATGCACACAGAGTTGAAGAACAGTGCTGATAAATCCAGTCATCCAATATATGATAATTTCAAAGAACTTATTCATGCCACTGTGAATCTTGATAAATAAAGAAGCAAAGCACTGCTGAACATTACGTCAATGTACACAGCATAATTAAAGAGACAATTATCAGATCAATGTTTTAGAGATTTCTGACAATTTTCTTGACAGAATATAAGATGTAAGCTGAAAGATCAGGTAAAATAAACATCTATCTGAAATTATCTTTTACTTTCGTTGAAAATGGTTTCTATCTTCCATTTGTCACTGAACTGGGTTGTTGGTGGAATTAAGAGATCAATTAATCATCAGACTCATTAATCAATTGCATTCAACTAATTGATTTTTTTCATATGAGACTTTGGTAAAGAGAATGATCAAAAACAGTTATTTTCATTAGTTTGTTACTTATTCAGGTAATCAGTTAATTTGTGTGATATTAATCAACTTTTTTGATACTCGTAGGTTATTGATTATGCTAGTTGAATTAATCTCTGAGCTATTCTTACCAATAATGTGAATTTGTAAAAAAATGAAATTTATTATTCAATATTTGATTTGCTTCACTAAATTTCAGATTTCAACTTAAACATTGAGGCTAATAAAAATTAAACATTTCCCACTTAGCTAATATATATTCTTCAGTTACCTAGAAATCACCAAGTTTATTAATCAAAGATGCTCATTTTCTATGTTTATTGGAGGAATATGATTATATTATTGAAAATATATTGGAGCACTCAAAACATTTGTATTAGAAGATACTATTTTTAACTTGATTAATGTGTGTAGTTAACAGATGTTATACGTGCAAGGTTTTTAGTACTAGGTCATCAGTGGTAATCATTTTCTACTTTATTATTGTGTGAATCTAATGTCATTATATACTTTTATATAGTTCATTTGCACATCATTTGCACTTTATTATTTTGTAAATGTTGTTTCATATAATGCATGAGGGCTCATTAATGCCCCCCAGTGTATCAGCAGTATGTCTGCAGACTTACAATGCTAAAAACCAGGTTTTGATACTCGTGGTGGGCAGAACACAAATAGCCCATTGTCTAGCTTTGTACTTAATTTAAAACAACAACAACGGCTCATTAACACTGTACATTTTGAACTAAGCCACTTTTTACACTAAATTAAGCATTCCATCTAATTGTCAAACAAAGTAACAGCATTTGAAAGTTTTCTTTTCAAGAATCTTCAAAACCAATTGCTGAAAGATTTAAAAAAAAAAAATTGCCTTATTAAAAATCCTCTTAACCCTATAACTCCAGCTAACTTCTATAAATTCCTTTTTGCTCGTCATGAAATTTTACTGAGTTAATTTCAAAACAGAATTAAACAACTTTACTATAAATGTATTTTAAATAAATTACTATTATTAAGTATCTTATAAAGATTTATATTTTCAAAATTTTATCCATTTTCTTAAAAAAATAAACTTTGAAAATAGCAATCGAAACTACAGTTTTTCCAATCACATGATCTACTTGTGGCTACAAGTCTGAACTTCATAGGCTATTATACATGACACTGTGAGATAATAATGTAGACTGTCAGCATAGAAGGTCAAATTAGGGTCTCACCTATCTTTCACTAGCATCTAGAAAATTTCCAATAATTTCTCGATGGGAATTTGGCATTCTACTACTTCTAATCGTGAGGTCAGCCATATTCACTTGCAAAGTCAAACCTGTGTTGCCAAGTGAGAGTTTGAAGTTGAATGGCATGCTTACAACTAATAGAAAGAGCAGATTTTGCACTATTCAGTTACAGCCTGAAGAAATCTTTACCAATGTAAGGATTTGTAGCAGGAGATAGATATAAAACTTCATTCATTGTTCTCTTGAGGGGTATGTAGTGCTTAGCAAGTTTCTCACCTTATATGTATTAGTTTTCTAAACAGTTATATTCCATTTATGGTTTATGTTTATATTATACTTAGTAATGTATTATTTGTATTTATAAATGCATATTTGAAAAATTTATGATTGTATGTATTTAACTTGATGTCGTTTGACTTGTTGAAATGTCTAAGCAAGATAGCATCATTTATATCTGTGAACATAAGTGAAAATGTGTGAATGACCTTTGCCCTATAATAACTATAATAGGACACCAACGGGTCAGGATGGCATATCTACATCAAGAATAAAAGACAAAGAATTGGAAAGGAAAATTAAAAACAAACTATAAGTGAAAAGATAAAGATGTGAAATTATGCATATGAGAAAAGCGAGATTCAAAAGTATTGTACACAATATTTCTTAAATTTAAACATTTCATTGCACTGTATGCTGATGATAATATCTAGAGTTAATGATTTAATATAGAATATGGAAAATAAAATATATACATTTACTTTAAAAAACATTTGATATTCATAAGAAGTTCAAGAGATTATGCAAATGAATTGTGAAAACTATTAAATAATAAATTGTATATTTATACTCGAAATGAAAATCACATTGCATATGAACTACTCAGAGTCTGAGTGCAAATAACATTAAATAATGAATGTTTTATTACAAATATTAAAAACAAATCACAGTTAAATGTCTTATTTTTCTAAAACTACATAACTTTAGGATCATTCAGGACACGTTTAAAACTATTTCATCAACTAGTTTCATTTCTATAAAGAACTTTCAGGAGAGTTACCTATCTACTTAACATTGCAAGTCATTGTCCTAGGGTTAATTGTATCTTTATTGCATACATAATGATTAACTTTCTAACCTTAAAATAAGAAATGACAACTTTATATGCATTATGATGAAGAAAACCCACAACAAGCTGATTTGATAATTTAAAATTTATCACCACCCAGTTTCACACGAGTTCATTGAATGTGTTTCAAATCTCTGCAATTACAATGTGTCACTTTTGACATTTGTCTAAAATCATGAAATATTAGTTTCTACTGTCTCTCTGTTAATTGCAAATGTAATAGGCAATAAGTAAGTTATAACAACGGCCCACCATCAAAAGTTCTGTTTTTTCAACCATTTGCTTTCTACTTGAAAAACCCAAGATATTTAGTTTTCTCATTCAGAAGCAAGAAAACCAATCAACAATAATATCTGTTGAGCTACAACCAACTTTAAGGTAACTTCTTGGAACTATGGATATTTATAAATAATGGGTCTATCAAATGATGAAATGAAAAGCTGCAGCTGTTCAATAGGTTAGTTATATTGTAAATATTTGTATATACCTGTTTACCACTCTTAGCTTATAGTGACATCTCTAAAAGTGACCATGCACAATTCAAGTATTTGACCTCCCACACTGGAAAGTAATGGAGAACTCCAAATTTTCAAATGCTGTGTAGTCATGTGCTCTTGGATGATTTCCCCCAAACAATAAGCTGATACATGGTGTATTACTAATGAGTAGTTATACAGAGTATTATCCCTAGAACTTTGTGGGAAGAGTCCACAATGATTTCCAGCAGACACACAGTGTGTATTAATTTTATGCACAGGATATTGTTATCAACTGAATGGTTCCTAAACAAATAGATGTGCTTTGCAATGTGCAGATAATTGTTTAACCTTTCTTTCATTCAGTGTATCAGTTTAGTAAGAAACACATCTTGTTGTAACTGATGAGATTTTATTCTGTGGTTAATAATATTTCTAGTTTTCTGTCGAAATAAAAAGGAAAACGTATAGGGTCATGATTGTAAGCATACTTACAAATCAGAAAACTGTTGTGCATAAAGTGGTCTAGGTGATGTTATTTGTAATTTATTGCAATCCGTCTTATGTGGTTGAAAATATGAAACATTCTACCTATTACAATTGTTGCCTCATTATGCAATAATCGATGTAATTCTGATTGTTGCATCAGTTATCGGTAAACAGTGAATATTAGAGATAGCCACTCCATAACTAGTGATAACTTATAACAATAAACTGTGGTCAAAATGTTATGTGAAAATTCAGAGGGAAAGGCAACAGAAGGATGAGAAGGGGAGAGAGAATAACACAGTAATCAACTGTAAAAGATACACCATTTCTGCTGATAGATAAAGAGGAAGAATGGGAACACAGAATGAGATAGAAGCTACTCGTGAAAATGGTCTTGAACATTTTGCAAAGGACTTGACAAATCCCATGTGTGAAGTTGTAGTGACAATACAGTTGGATGTAGATGATTGGAACAGTCTGAAGAAGAAAAGGACAAGACAAAGGAAGAGAAGGGGAGGATTGGAGAAAGCTCAAAAGAAGCAAATGTGCTTGAACTGACCAACAAAGTGCCAAAAGAAGCACCACACAAGGAGAGTTTCATATAAGGGAGAGTACATGAGGTAGGAGATGAACAGGGAGGAAGCACAGAGAAAGAGGTTGAAACAGTTCTGACTAAGTGCATCCACTACAAATTTCAATGGATGCGGAACAGGAAATCAAAAAGTGGGGAAGGTTGGAACTTGGGTCAGTGGCAAGGCATTAATGAGAGGGGTGTTCAAACAAGAGCAAAGCCACTATAAAACCAGATGACTGAGGGACTGCTCCATGGGAAAAATATTGTCAGGCATCAAGAGATTATCAGGGCACCTGGAATATGACAAGTCACCAGTTGTACTTGTTTGGAATGAGCCCAGAAAAGAGAGCCGAGGATGTGGAAACAGAGAAGGTGAGATCAAGTGCCAAAGGATAGTGAAAACCATAGTTAAATTGTCCATATGAATGATAACCAGATGACTGTGTACTGCCATAAGAAAATGATCCAAAGCTCAAGAAACCACAAAGAGTTCCAGTAGAATGATATGATGGGTCACTTTAGTTGGGGAGCATTGACCCAAAACATTCAGAAAACTGAGACGAACACTCCATTCTGTCAAGAAAGCATCTGTAAAAAGATGGAGATCTGGATGAAAGGGAGGAAATGAAACACCTTTGGTGCTGGTTATGTCAAGCCATCAGATGAAACTGGCATACAGTAAAGAGGAAAATGAATAAGGGAGAACAAGTATGCTGAAAAAGGTTCCATTGATCTTACAGATGCCATTGTGAATGACATGTGATCACAACCCATAGGATAAAGAAATTCATAGAAGCCCAAGTCTCCAAAAGAGAAAGAACCTTCCATGCTGGGAGAGAATGAGAGGATAGAGCAGTGAAACCAATAATTCCAGGTTCCTCAAATGAAGTGAAAAGACTGGACCCTGCTAAAATGAGAATTTAAGCACACACCCAAATATGCAGGTGAGAGACAACACTTCTTTGGCTTGGCTAACCAACAAAATAAGCCACTTCCTGAAGAGAGAAGAATAAGCTGTAGAGGTCCAGTTAAGTAATACCTGAAACAAGACAGTCAATTAAAAAATTCAGATGAAAGTGAAGTAAACTGAATTAGAAAATACAAGACAAATTACAAAAGCCTGTGAACTTAAACTTCATAAGAGATGTTTTGGTTGTAATATGAATTTTCCATAATTCAGCTATGTAGACTTAAAAAATAATATTCCTTTATTTTTTTGTCAAGTAAGGATTTTTTACAAATCACAAAGGAAAACTCTTAAGTAAATCAAATTATTATTTCATTTACCATAATGAATACTTTTATTATTATGCTTGTTAATAAAAATACAAACAAATTGAATAAAAAGCTAAGAACACTGATGTCAAATGAATATATATCCTCATCATTCTGGTTTTTTTGTGCGAAATCTATCTTTTAGTCTCAAGACTGTGTTGTAGTCTTTCTTTTATATATTGCTTTATAACATTTTGTGAAAAATCTGTACACGATACAGAAAAGTGGATTTTTGAGATTCAGCATACAGGAATTACTGTAAAACACGTAAAAATTTCAAGACAATGAAGCCATCACAGGCCAGTATAATTAAAACTTTTCAAGATGGAAGATAATTTAAGAAAACTAGCTATCTATCTATTCAAACTGCAGTCACCCCTCGTTCAATGAAGCTATCTGTCAGCCCAGTCCATTATTTCCTACAGAAAAGGTAAAGATCTCCAGGAAGGTAAACGAGATGATATAATAGTAGAAGCAAGAGCCAAATGGACACAGTATGCAGAGAGAGAGTAAAAAAAACAAAAACAAAGGCTTCTCTAGCCAGACCACTGATGATTTATAATTAAAACTTGCTAAGAAGGAAGGTATTTAATAAAAACTACTGTAACCTAACCATAGGGGTTGATAACACAGGCCTGTAAATTTAAACTTGATAAAAGTTGTTTTAGTTTTAATAGTGAATTTTCCATAATTCGGCTATACAGACTTCAAAAATAATATTCAGTTATTTTTTTCTATCATGTAAGAATGTTTTACAAATCAGGAAAAAAAAACTTTTAGTAAAATCAAATTATTATTTCAATACCACAAAAATACAAACAAATGGAAGAAAAGGGAAGAACATTAATGTCAAACAAATATACATCCTTTTTCATCTTAATTTTTAAGTGTGTGTGTGTGAAGTCTACATCTTTTAGGCTCCAAACTAGATGTTGTGATCTTTCTTTTATATATTGCATTATAACATTCTGTGAAAAATTTGTATGTGATGGAGGAAAAATGGATATCAGTTTCAGATTCAGCATACAGGAATTACTGTAAAGCATGTGAAAAGTTTCAAAACCATCACAAACTTGTGTTATTTAGGTATGACTAATTTGTTTGAAACTGCAATTACTTCCCTTTATACTAAAATGAGAAGCTTTTATAACAAGTTGACATTACTGAGTCATTATTAATAAAGATTTAGATATCATCTTAAAATATTTTGAGGTCTTTTTCAGGGACAATTCTAATGAAAGAAAAGAAAGGATTTTTTTTGTTCAAAAGTGAGCTGAAAAGTTATGAGAGATATGATATTATTAGGGATGAAGAGGTGTGCTCTTGGGTTAGTTTATGAAATTTGTAAAGGTTATCTAATCAAACTGATGGCACTGATGAAAGTACAATGTATGTAAATCTAAGAAGGAAGATAATTACGAAGAAAAACACACAATCATAACCTGATGATTATGGTTGATAACTCAGGTCTGTAAATTTAAAATTCGGTAAGATTTGTTTTTATTTTAGTAACAAATTTTCCATATTCAGGTATGCACACTTTCAAAATAATATATATATATATATTTTCTATCATGAAGGAAGGTAATTAGGAAGAAAAACAAGACTGCTGTAACCTCACCATCAGGGTTAATAATTAAAACTTACTAGACAAATGAAGCTGTTGGGCAAATTAAAAACATATTTTGGTCTTCTATTAAAAGAAAGAGGGTTATTATCATGGAAAACTTTAATTTTAGGATATTTTATTCTTTACATAAACTAAAGAGTTTCAGTTTGTAATTATTTGTCTATCTTGTTTGTGAAATAGCCTATTAGGAGAGATACTATTTTAGAACTAGTTCTTAACATTAAGGAGGACATGTTTAGAAACACAATTGTGCAATAATAGTTGAATATAAGAGATCATAAAAATAATTGGCCTTAATTACGTAACCGACACAGTTATATAATTAATAAAAGTCATGTCTCAACTTTAGGAATATTAAGTTGATAGCTTATGAAAGAAAAGATAAAGACTTACACAGGGGAAAAAAATAGTAAGTAAGCCTGTTTAGTTTTATCAATCTAGCTCTTCTACAGTTTTGCCTATCATTAAAAATGATTTTTCTAATTCAACATATGGAGAAAATTAATAATAAAAGAAAAATGTCTAGCTTACAAAATAAACATAGAGGCATGAAACTACAGAAATTTCTTTAATATTTGATAATGATTTCTCTATGTATCTCACTTACTTTAAAAAAGTAGCAATATTTTGGAAAGCTTAAAAACTTCTAGGAAAACAAATGAAATTAAGTCTTAAGACATACATTTAGCCAATCCCTAAAGAAACTTGGGAAAGAGTCAGTAGATACTTATCGATTGTTTTTCAAGAGTCTCTTCACGTTGAGGAAATTCCTATAATTGGCAAACAAGTAACATGAGCTCATCTCTTAAAAGAAAAGAACATATAAGAAAGTATAAGCCCATTAGTTTCCTTTTTTTTACTTGCAAATGTTTGGAATCTTATATAAGAAGTCATTTCAAAAATTATTCAGAAAGTTAGCATTTAGCAATGATTACAGAAGCATCTTTTAAAGTAGTCTTGTTTTATCAACTTACCAGATTTTATTTTTCAGTCAGATTATTATTATTTTCTATACATGATTTCTCTAGATGATAATTTGTTCTTTGGCTTTGATAACGTATCTCACAAGAGATGAATTAGTTGTATAGCATGCTTACAAAATTAATAGATAAAGTGGGTAGAAAACAACAGAGTGATGATAAATGGATGTTTTTTTGTATTGAGAGAACATGAGCTGCTTACTCTTATGTTTTAGATACTGTTGAAAGTTATTTTTAATGTTGTACTTTGCTAACTAGAGAGCAAAGAATGCCTAGACAATGCCATGATTTTGATGTCAAGTTTTTGTAGTGGTCATACATGGCGTCATTAAAGACGAAATGGCCTAACTTAGAAGAGAGGACAAGAAGTTCCACAAATTGTTTCCGGATGAAACCAATAATGCTATTCAGTGTCTGTAGAAAAGAGGAAGGCCATGACTAAGTTTAAAGTTTTGTGAAGAGGAATATTGGTATATAAAGATTTTATATCAAAACTGGTCTTAACGTATTGACCGGCAGAGGGAATTTTAGAGATTTCAGAAGCAAATATAAACTAATTGGTAATTGTGAATTCATTAAAGGTGAGGATTTAAGGATATGAACGATAAATATAGACAGGTTGTGACTGCAACAGCCTACAACTGAGAGAATATGGCAGAGAGGGGGTATCCAGTTTTGTGTACTTTGGGTAGGCCATAAAGAATATCGATTTTGGTGCTACATGTGGCAATTTGTTGAAAAGTCGTTTCAGAGATAATATTTTGATTTTTGAGGATCTTGAGGAAAGGTAGAATTTTATCTTCCCTCATAAAAGTTAATAATAACAAGTCTGCATCTGTTTTTTTTTTTTAATTTACAAGGTTCACTAAACTGGTTAGTTTATTTCATCAATATAGTCAACTTTTTTTCATAATGGCATACTTTTGTCTGATTTAGTAACTATAATATCTTTGTTTTTAGACAGAGGTTTAAGTGCTTAAGTGCTTTTGTTGTTTGCTACTTTCAAACGAAGGAAAGATGGCGTCAGATTATATTGTCTACATTTTGTACTGGATATCAATAGCAACTTTTTTAGTCTTTAAATCAATCTTTTCACACCATCTGAAGAGACTTACGGTGCTGGTTCCATATCGTCTGGTTATAACACTAGCTATGGATTCAGAATGGGGAAGCTTCATAATGAATGAAGACGATTGCAAAACGCAAAAGGTGTTATTTACAACTTTGGACGTTTTGAAATAACCTATTCCATCACCAGCAAAATTAGGATATTATGTTACAAAGATGATTATTACTACTATTATAACACAATCATTAGTTTATTTATTTATTAGTAAAAGCTGTAAGTGGACGGAAAAACAATGTTTATATATATATGTTACACAGCAGCTGAGCTACGCGTGAAAATTTAGAACAATTTTAAGTCTAAAGAGCTTTGTAGATCATTAAGGGTAGGGCGGTTTTTAGCAATGAGCAGAAAGCCTTACCCTTAACAATTCACAAAGAAAACTATTATTATACGTGGTTTTAATTCTTGAAATTTCACAAAGGACTAGATAAATAATATAGTGTTTGAAAAAATAATATGCATAATAATACTGTGTTACGACATGCATAATTAATTATGACTATGCTTTTTCATCTCGTAAAAGTTGCTCACATCATAACAAATTATGTTGAGTTTCTCAGAGTACGTTTTTTTTACTATGATCAAGTATAAATCTTGTAAACAACCTAACGTAAGTAGACCGTGAAGGTTACCTCGAAAGTTGTAAGATATACATTGGACTATATGATTTCAATATGTTTGTAGTCATTTTGCAAACCGCTGTTGAAAAGCAGTGACCAAACCAAAAGATTAAACTGCATTGGACAAACACTGGAATAAGCAAAGCTGTAAACGTGACGTTTTTGTAGACGAATCCAAACTGAAATTCGTTGGTAAGAATCATTGACAGTTTTTTGAGAGAAGATAGAAGGACAACGTCATAGTCAATGTACGATAACCACATTAAGATATCGAAGGTTATTAATACTAGTTTAATATTCTACTCAGCTAAACGTGTCAATAATATACACAAAACTTATGGCCTCCTGATTGCTGAAAAGTATAGACAAATTCTGATTCATCATGTCATTCCCTATTAACAATATTCGCCGGGTAAGGATTTATCTCGCAGTTACATAATAACATCTAACATAAAACAAATGTGGTGAAACGTAAGCAAAAAAGGTTGATAGAACCTCACAACCACAGATTATCTTGTACAGTGTGACAATATGAAATTTATTGAGGCTATAATGGTTTATGTAAAAGCTGAGAAAGTCAATAAACGACCAACCATTTTCGTTGAATTAGGGAGTAGTACAGGACAATTGATTCAATATCCCCGCTACGCTGTGGAATAGTTATGGAATGAAGAAAAGTAAAATATTATCTTGAAGATCCTTTCTTTTTTTTTTATCTAATTTAAGTTTATTAACCCAACCATTTATGGTTAATATCCTTTTTACTATGTTTTTTTGTGAACTTGAGAATACAACAGAATATGTGGACATCAGTGTTTGTTTTTGTGAAATGTTTTTATTTGTTGTACTTTTCTGTGCTCCTGTATACTCTTGCAAAGCGTACATTTTGTATTTTAGTAAAGCTCTAAAATAACGTTTTTTTAGTTGAAGGTTTTATGTGCAAATAGCAGAGTTGTTTGACATTGAGGCTACACCATGGTTTGAGGGAGAACTGAGGGCTAGGAAAACTCCTCTCCTGAACACAGACTTTTTGATAATTTTGCAAAAGATCGTTTCTAATATTTTGATCAAACTGAAAACTTGGGAAGAGGAAACATATCTTGAAACCTCCAGAGTTGCTGTCAGGTTATACCTGTAAACATTACTCACCAAAGTTGAAATATAGAAAAATTCTGATCATATTCTATCACTGAATATATGCTATGGCGGGGGTCATCGTGGTGATTAGTGGATTAGTCTTACCGCTGGCTATAAGACAAACAGACTGTTGCTGAGCAAGCCATTCAAACTGAAATTCTGGTTATAATTATCCATGACTAACAGAAGGAGACTAGAAGATACTGCCAGTGGATTCTTTCAACCAGTTTGAGATGTCTCGCTACCAGAAGAGACTTTAAGCATTGAGAGGTGAAGATGGAGACCCATGAAGGCTGAAAATAGCTTCTTCAAGATGGGAAATGAGCTGCTTGAATTATGTAGGCCAGAAAAATCATAGAATCATACAGACCTGGAAGAAAATATTCCTACATCATCTCATCATTCTTTCACCCAAGAACAAAGGCTACATGTTAATCTAATCCTGGCATCTCTGGGTACTAACTCCATGTTGTCATGCTGGAAGGGAGGACAGGATCATATGCTTTGATTCTGAGTTGGTAAGGCACTAACTTGTCTTACACAAGGCAGCTACAACTAATTGCTCTGTTCAACTTATAAGCAGGTGTGGAGAGTCTTAAATAAGCTATGGCTAATGCCATTATAACTCTGGAAAATAATGGATTCCAGATAGAGTTTGGTCAGTAACATGAGAGACAGAGAAATCATCTTGTATAAGCATGTTTAATATTCATTCCAATTTATTCAGGGCCGAGTGATGTTAGTATGTGCTAAAACATGTGAGTTTTTTATGTTACTAGAGCCACTAGAAACCCAGTTAACCTTATGATTACCAGGTACTGTGAGTGAACCCATTTCAATTGGTTGATGCTGATTTTATTCTAGTTAATGGTGATTGGTTAGATGATAATGGAGAGGCAGTTTCTGACTATGGATATTAATGTCACTCATGTGATAAAGCTCAGATATTGATGAAGCTAGGGTACATGTAAGATAGATGATTTGTAATTTGGCAGAAAAAATCATTCGATGATAGCAATATCAGGTTCGAGAATAGTGTGATTTATGAGTGCATGTTAAAGAGTGAGTTACTCTGTAAAAGGCATATATTATAACCAGTTTTCAAGCTACAAACAGTATCTATTTATGTATCAGAATATGCAGATAGGGGCAATAGCACACAGATTACTAACTGGAGGAAGTTTATATGAGAATAAGAAAAGCAGAAAGTTGTAATAAAACAGTAAAACACAACATTTGTTAATAATTCTATGTACAAAATTATTTCACTTTTTAAACCTTTACTTGTTTGTTGTTGTTTTTTTGCAAGTTCTGCTGGAATTATTTTGTGATATCTGAATAACTATCACCATACTTCATAAAATTTTTGATATATTTATGAAAGGTGAATAATTCATGTGTTCAATTAGGTTTCAGCCAAAGAGACATAAATACTATTGGACACTGTCACTGTTCAATGGGTAAATCGGGATTTTTGTTTGGACATTGGGAGTATCCAGTTCAAGGGGTTAAACTTTAATTATTTGTTCATATTAAGTAGATATTAATGTTGTTTAATTCTTATACAAGATTACACTCTAAAGATAGGGTGAGATTGACCTATGGGTTTTATTTCTAATAATTCTGTCAGGCTGATGATTTTTTAGTACTTGATGGCTGACTAAAACTAATGACTTGCTCCTTATTTCTAACCTCTGTATTTCTAGTCTAGTCTTTATAGATTTTTGTTGATATGCAGGTGTGAGCTAGATAGAACTGGTTAGTTATCATGAGGATAAGGGGTCTTCTGTTTCTCCTAGAAGATTTAGAAGCTTTCTTAAAATAATTACTTTAACTGTAGACCATTACCAATCCTTTGTCACAAAGGACAGTTATTTTATTAGCATTCACATACTAATCTCCAATCATCAAAACAATTGACACTCTTCACTGCATTCGTTTCAATGGG
The DNA here is from genome assembly GCF_004210375.1 of Tachypleus tridentatus. Classification (NCBI taxonomy): domain Eukaryota; kingdom Metazoa; phylum Arthropoda; class Merostomata; order Xiphosura; family Limulidae; genus Tachypleus; species Tachypleus tridentatus. Next base: position 40,777,429 of record NC_134825.1, on the reverse strand, counting down.
CACTTTTCACTTATATTTACAATGCACCTATCATATTGCTCATGTTTAGCATATTGTTAAGATCCATTACTAATATTGTGTCATTATATTGTTAAGCTTCAGTTGATGTTACAAAGAAGAAAAATGTCGACCTTGACCCAACAAATTGACTGTCAATTATTTATTTTATTTTTTTTTGGCATCAGGCTGACACAAGGTGTAATTTTTTGATGATTCATATTCTTAAGATATGTAAATTTTACATAGTCTTAGCATTTCTTGTACTAGATGTTCATTTTTGTAGTACGTAGATTGCATATCATATTTAGTTTACTTTATTTCTGACTGTTTCCCAATTTTAACACATCATTATTATTATTATATTAATTAGACTTCTTTGTTTTAACTTATCATAGTCACTTAGACCAGTCTTTATTCCAAGACTTGTTCAGCCTTCTTGTAATTCTTAAGGAAGATCAATTACGTTAATTTACTTGTTTACATAGCTATGCTCATTTAAACAGTACATCCAAATGCACAAGCAATGCTCTATAATTAAGTATAATATATTTTTATCATCTTTTCCTGTGTTGGATTAGATACATGAAATATTTTATTTCCTGTGTAGTATACAGGTTAAAGTTGCTCAAACATTTGTCTGTGTGCAAGAACTCAGTAATTTGTTGTTATTTGGTTTGTAGGATTATATAACTATTGGGTTAGACAATATTAAGTTGCTCCCACATACATACAAGTGATGTGCCTGATAAAGCATCTATTATACACTATGTATAATAGCCTGAGCTTAGATATAATGTATGTTGAAGGATGGAATCACACAGCATTCAGGAAGTGCTTGTTTGCCACTAGTAGTGATTGCCAGAAATAAGGAGGGCAAGTGAAAGTTCTGTGTTGATATTAGATGGGTGAATGTTATGATCTATGTTGATGCCTTTCTGGAATTTCCACCCACATGGACAGATAAACGTACAGGTACATCTGAAGGTGCCCATTAGCTCATCAGTTTAGGTAATTTCTGTATATTAGTAAGTTAGCTTGGTTTGTTAAAACAGACTCTAAACTCCTTACCACACATGAGATGGATTATACATATTATCTATCATATCATTGAAACTACATGCATATCACTTCTAAAATGTGATGGAGCTTGTTCTGAGAGAGATGTAATGAGAGAAATGACTGAGCTAGGTAAATGAAATCTTGAAGTTTAGCCACAAATTTCTGCCCGTTTTATCCCTGGTCACGGTTACTCTATGGATAAGATAAGAAAAGCAAGCTTTAAATTGAAATCAGAGAGGTTTGCATTATGGTAGTTACTCAGTCACATTGTAGGAAGAGAAGTCTATCAATAGATCCTATGCATATTACTGCTGTCAGAGATTGGCAATGACAGGATCAGAGATCTACATTTTAAAATATTATCGATGCTTTTTTATGCAATTTATCTAAGCTTATTACCCAATTTTCTGCTCAGCTAAAGTTCAAATGAATTTTAGGTGGTCTGGTCTGTGACAACACATTTCAGTCACTAAAGTGTGCTTTAGTAGAAGCTGCAGTGCTAGCATTCCCACTACATCATTAAACCTTCCGGCTGGGAAGAGGGTGACAACAAAATTGGATTAGTATTATCACAGGCATGTAACAAATAGAGTAGAATGTTTACTCGATTACATGAGTTATACATTAATGGTTCCTGAATGCAGACACTGCATGACAAATAAATAACCACTTGCAGTTATAGTTTTTTGCCAAACATTATGAACACTATTGTACTGCAGAAATTTCATACATTCTTTACAACTGTTGCATATCACAAACATCTAGAGAATGGAATTAATATGATGATATTTCATATGAAGACATGCATGTAAAGATGTTAAATACAGTGCCTATAGATTCCTGTATGATTGGACTGGGAATTATCATCATCACACTTTAGATTGATTACAGATTATTCTTTAGACATGGCAGTCTTAAAAGCATCTTTTTCAATGAAAACTATGCTGAAAGGCTATTGTGAAAATATATGGTTTTCAAATAGAGCATGACTGGATCTGATGACATTGACTGTCACAATGTGGTGAGATTATAAAACCATTTGAATATAATGTACTAAGCCATCTGTACTGGAGATCAGACTTTGCCAAGAACAGCTGGAAGACGTAAATTTAGCTTGGGCACTATTTGTTATTCAGCAAGGTGAAACCCTACCACTACATGTTGTGAAACATAATGTGGCAACATATAACTTGTGGTAATTGTATGAGCAGTTAAAAGTACAGGAGAATGTGCTGTATTGTTGTTATACATCACCAAGATGTGATTCTCAATCTGTGTTGCAGCTAGAAGTCTCCACACCTGTTAGGTATGAGCTACTTCATACTTTCCATCAATATATTATACACACTCTGCTGGTATGCAAAACCAGCTTTCTTGCTGCATTCCTTTGATATATTGAGAAATAATGCAATTCATTTTGAGGAAGAAACAGGACAAACTTAAAAAAGTGTTATTGTGTCCCTATTGCAGAGAATATATCTAAACACAGCTAGTTTATGTATGAACTCTAAATGAGACATTGTGAATGTATTGTTTATTTTGGATTACTTCATCAAATGAGCTAAAGTTTGCCCATTGATTAATAAATTAGTAAAATCCATTGCTAGTGTGTTGGCTTAATAGTGAATAGCACAATTTGCAGCACTTGTAGAAATTCAATTGAGTCAAAGAATTAGTTTAGTAATCAGTTTTTTTCTAAGTTATGCAAAGTATCGTGTGTGTTGAGGGTGTATATCTCACTGTATCACACCAGTCTGGTTGTTTGACAGAATAGATAATACAGGGTATTATACAGATAATATCAGGTGTACACTTCTTAAATTTGTTAACATTCACTGAACCAACTGGAACAAACACTCATGATAGCATATCATACAACAGAGCAAAGGTTGAAAGTTGTTGTTTTTTTGGGGGGAGGCGGCAAGTATTATTATGTGTTGGCTACAAAATACAGTTATCTGTGAACAGGCTGTATGGCTTACTTCCTAGAACAAAATCTGTGTCTGTGGGAAGGTGATTGAAGTCTGAATTAGCTGATGTGCATAAGTATGACACATCATCAGTATGAAAAGGCCACCATACAGTCAACCTCAGATTAGGGCATGGGCTTACTGGACTAAAGCTCAAGACCTCACACTGATTAGGTGGCCTTACGCTGTTATTATAAATGTATTACATGTATAGGTTTTGACTTGAGAGGGCCTTTATAAGTTGAGAAATGTAGGACCAATAAAACTGTTAATCTGGCCTTGCATAGAGTAAATGATATGCTATGGTAAATTAGTGAAGGAACAAACTTCAAACATGGAAACTGGTACAACGTTTGTATGTATCTGTAGCACTGAAGCTTTTCAACTGTGGTCATTCTGGTCGTTATTTTGTTCTCAGACAACTCAGTCTAGCAAACCATAAGCCATAAAATGCACATGATGTACACTTAAAGCTAAAGTCAAAAGCCAATGATTAATTTATTGTGCACTGGTTAGATCATATATCAAGGTTCACACAAGGAGCCACAATGAGAGTACACGTACATCCCATTGTGACACAACAACTGATAAGACATTGTGTACTAAATATATTTAGCTGGCTATATGAAATGAGTTAGGTGAGGAAATGCCAGTGGAGTAATTGTGTGGCACTTCTAATGATCAGCCATATTGTTTATGACAACTTCAAGATTAATACCCCTGGAATTCACTGATATATAAGTAATTGAGGGTGTTAATTAGTAAAATACTTAAATTCAATGCTGTTGAGTAGTACTTTTTTGTTATTTTCCAGGGCATATTCTGTGATTGCTACTCAATTAATATACAGTTAGGACAGTTGATATTACTTTATATAACATCTAAAACATCAATAGTTTGTATGTCTGAAAATGACCACGAGAGTCCAAAACATTTCTGGTCCGAAAGGAGGTTGCAGCCATTTCTTTCTGAATTATCAAACGATGTTTTTGTGGTGGAATGTATGAGAAGTATGCTGTGAAATCATCATTTCGTTAATGTACATCCAGGACAGCTGATGTTATTAGATGTATTGCATAGAATATTTTCAGTTGGCAAGACTGGAAATGATGGTTAAACATTCTAAGACACCTGAAGGAAGAACGGAATTTGTGATTCATGCTTTCTAAGTGCTCAAATGGATATCTGTGTTGAATAATAACAGGATATTTATGTCAAAAGACCCACCTGAACCTGCTTTTGTGCACGAAAATGAAAAGTTTAATTATTACCTGAGACCTATGGAGGAGTTTTGCTCTAAGTCAACACAGGATATGAATTAAACTTTAATAGAATGTACTGAAAGAGTCCTTGTGTATAAGACTTTGTCTATTTTAATTTTTCTGCAGTGTTGACTGAAGATCTAGAAATGGAAATACCAAACTGTGATAATGTTTATGGTCATTTAGGGCTGAATACTAACGTATGTTGTAGCATACCACAAATACCAACCCTAGCTGAAGGAAGTTTAGCTAAAGATACTTTTTTAGCTAAATTCCATCCACTGTTATAAATATTGCGTTGCTGAAAAAAGCAGTCAACCTTAGCGTCTCATAGATGGCAGTGCGGTACACATAGCGCATTAGAGATAACAGTTGAAGTTAGTATACATACGCTTTGAATCATTATATCAAGTTCCACAAGTATATATGAAGAGGATATGCATGTATAAAGTAATTCATGAACATTTCATTACATACATGAATTAATTACACAGACAAAATAACTGTTGGGCAGCAAATGGGAAAAATAATTTAACTCAAGGTTTAAGAGTTAAATATATATGAAATGAAACTGTGATTTCTGGTGTGTGAAGTTTCAGTTTAAAGATAGGTGTTTTCAGCATTTCTTTTAAATCTTGTGAAAGAATGTTTTCAGTTTTAATAATCAAGTATTCGGCAGGTAGTGGATTTATCACTGAAAAGATAAAAATCGTGTGTGAACGCACACACCATACGATTTTTCAAGGTATCTTTGTAATGTTAATGAAGAACAAGTGTGGTTGAATTTAACAGAACTGTTCACGAGCGCTTAAAGTTTTCTATTGAGATGAAATCTACTGAAGTTAGCTTACGTGTAATATCAAATATAAGTCTTATTTGGTTTAACTTTTGATATAATATATATGATCATGCAGACTTGAATATTTCATACGCGTTCAGCTCCTCACCTGAAATCCCTTATAACTTATGTTTTAGTAGTTTAGTAGAACTACGATAGATGTCGTTATTTGGCAGCTATCTGATAGTTACGTGTGTAATCAAGATGAAACATCATGTATATGATATGCATATCTTTTTTTATTGCATCATTTATTTCTATTTTGCTCCCCGCTAGTACAACGGTATGTCTACGGATTTACAACGCTAAAATCAGGGGTTCGATTCCCTTCGGTGGGCTCATTAGACAGCCCTATGTGGCTTTGCTATAGGAAAACGCACACACATTTCTATTTCATTATCATATTTAGTTTCTCTTATAATTTGAGACTATTATTAGTAGGTTGTTTCTAAATTGTACTGTGAGCTGGGTTCAAATTTATGTAATACCACAGAATATTCCCTGTATTTTAAGATGTGAGCTCATTAGGAGAGTTACAAACAGTCCATTAGCGTTGATGGTGAATAAAAGGGTGATATTTACCAGTTACATTTACTCTGGGCAGTAGTTCAAAATTAGGGAAAGCAAGAGATAGCTTTAGATTGACCATAAGTACAAAATACAAAAACAAATGCATTATGTGTGTGTGTGTGAGAGAGAGAGAGGGGATGTTTTCTTATAGCAAAGCCACATGGGGCTATCTGATGAGTTCACCGCGGAAAACCGAATCTCTGATTTGAGGATTGTAAACCTGTTGACTTACCACTGTACCAGCGGGAGACTCGAATGCATTGTGTCTTGCAATTCGGTGTGTATGTGGACGTACACATGTTTATTATAACTGAAGAGCCGTGACAATTTTCATGAATTCAACTGTCATACCCTCATTGCTTCCATAATTAACTTATAGATTGCTTAACAAACTTATTACAAAACGAAAGCTTATCACTTCAGTCTTTCGAATCAAATAAATATAATGTCATCTTCTGGCACTACTAAAACACTGATGATTTTAACCACTTAAATGTATCGTTTATATTACTTGTCTAACGAACAGTGTTAGTTTGTGGTGAAAATAAAAA
>NC_134825.1:40715202-40770679 GCF_004210375.1 Tachypleus tridentatus | reverse complement strand
AAGCTGTTTCAATGATCCCTGAATGTGAGAAGGCCCCACAAATAGGTTTAATAAAATAAAAAATAATAATGGTGTTAAAGGAAAATCAAACAGAACCAACCATCTTGCAGACATAAATGAAAAGTACCCAATAGAAAGGAAAGCAGAAATAGTGGAAAACGTGAGCAAGCCTGCTTCAGGTTCTGATAAAACTAAATCAAAGAAACGCGTTAGCATAATTGTAAATGACGACAAACCTGAAGAGACATTAAAATCTGATTCACTGACAACGGTTCGTATACGTTTAAAGTTCTTTTTCTTTATAGTACTCAGTGTTATACAGCATAAGTATATAACCATTAATAACAAGGATGTGTTCTTTATATTAAACTTTCACTTCATACAAGTTTATTTACAAACACATATGTATATATATATATTGCACTGAGTAACTAAAATATAATGACATTAATAGCACATTAATAATGCTAATGCAAAATTACTGCTACAAAATAATTACAACCATTCTCATATTTAATTTCTGTGAATATCTAACATCTTATTATCTGTATCTGATTCAAAATTCAATTAATTTTTCATTTATCTCACGTTTATGATTAATATTTGGTAGAAGTGAATTCACATTTTAGAGTTATAAACATTTCATTTTAATGTAATGTATATTTTGTCAAACTGTGTAACCAATATCATATCGATGTTGCATGCTTACAATCAGTGTTGTTAAGAGTCTGAGGCATCTACAACTACTGAAAAAGATGCGTTCAGAGAATCCTTAATGTTCAGAGTCATTTGAATACATGTAATTCTTCTTCCAAAAGAGAGATATACATGTTCGATACTGTCGAGGTCTGATAAGTTTGTGCACTAGTTAAACTGGTCAATTACTTCTTCTTCAATATTATCAAATGTGAGAAGACAATTATCATCCATTCAGATGAAGCCAAAACTAAACATTACAATATACGATTGTGTGAAAGGTACTTCCATTGCTACTATGTATAGCCTTAATGACATCTGGAAAACATAAATGTCGGAGTGTCCATTCGTGATATTTAATTTCCATACATACTTCCACTACTGATATTAAAGTGAGTTATTTTGTGACTTACTATAACTATAATATACCTGTTTTTACAAAGATTGCCAAGCTTCTTGTGTTTTTAACTATATGTACACTGAAATAACGTTATGTTGTAACTACGAACATCTGATTCCGTTTTTAACAGTTATCGCATAATTTCGGCGAATCGTTAGATAACGGTAACTTACTTAAAATGTGGATTTTATTATTCTTCGTCCAAACCAGCGTATTTGTACCATTTTGTTACAAGTGATTCCACCATATCTTGTTAATAACACTTTGATACATTTTGTATCCGTATTTGCTTTTATAGTCAGCCAACTTTCATTGGTCTCATAGACATTTAGTGAAATATCCAGTTGTCTTCTTTTGGAATTCACTAAGATTATTGAACATTTTAAAATACTATAAACTTTGTGATTTATTTTAGTGTTACAGCTGTGATAAGACAGTTTCAAAACTTTTTCTGTTTATAGTCATTTGTAGTTCAGATTACGTAACAACTGACATTTATTTATAACAGTAGTTTTATCTTGTTTTAGCAAGTTAGTATTTATGAACGTACAAAATATAAATGTAAAACAATATTTAAAGCTATTGTCTGCTGTATATTACCTTCCTCACTATTTGGGACAATGCTTGAGATGTATTTCGTAGTTTCGAGAAAACGTTTATCAGATATTTGAAACCAATTTCATAATTTACAATTTTCATATAAACATTTATTTGGTTTTACTCATATTATAGTAAAATGATTGCTACATAAAGAATAAATTATATATTTTTAAAATGTTTATTAACTGATTATTGTTATTAAAACAATTGTTTTTTCGATTGATGAGTGTCGCCTCACTAATTATGATTAAATCTTCAGGCAGAAGCATCAGCTTCAAAAGATTGTTTGTTTGTTTGTTTGTTGTGGAATTTCGCACAAAGCTACTCGAGGGCTATCTGTGCTCGCCGTCCCTAATTTAGCAGTATAAGACTAGAGGGAAGGCAGCTAGTCATCATCACCCACCGCCAACTCTTGGGCTACTCTTTTACCAACGAAAAGTGGGATTGACCGTCACATTATACACCCCCACGGCTGGGAGGGCGAGGATGTTTGGCGCGATTCGGGCGCGAACCCGCGACCTTAAAATTACTAACCGCACGCCTTAACGCCCTAGGCCATGCCAGGCCTGCTTCAAAAGAAATAAAAGATGTTGATGAATGTATCCAGAGGGCGGTGTCAAGCAACATCAGGCCTCCGTCTACTAGACTTGTCTGCAATGCTGATAAAATTATCACTGTAAGACTTGGCAGTGCATTACCACAAACACGTTTGTATTGACATTGAAAATGTTGAAAACCGAAACAAATTTATTATTGATAAAGCTCCGAAACCAACACTCATGTGTGAATTAAAACGTTGCCAAAGCAATCATAATCTTATTGGACAGGAAACTAAAAAAGAATAATCAGGTTAAATATGTTGACATCCTTCTCATGATTGTTTTTAGAAGAGCTCCGAAACAGAAACCAAAACCCAAAAATTAAATAACTCATGGGCTGTTCACAAGCATACCATATTAAGAAGAATTACTTTATTTTATCTTATAAGTTACTATTTTTTTACATTTTACTTACTGATATATATAGTAAATAAAATATACACATGAAAAACAAAGAATATAATATTCACCTGGGTCTTCTTTTTTTGCTGTCAACTGTCATGAAACTTAACCTCACTTTTCTATTTACTAAATGGATTGATACAATCAATAATGTTGTTATGTAATTAAATAATACAACTAAGAACAGAGAATAATAATACACAGAAAACACTGTTCTATAAATATGATAATTTTCAGGCTTTTTAACTATGTGATAATTTTCTTAAGGAAATTAAGCTAAGCTCTCCAATTTAAATAGTACTTTCCATCTATGGTTGTTTGTGTGTTTCTCTTATAGCAAAGCCACATCGGGCTATCTGCTCAGCTCACCGAGGGGGAATCGAACCCCTGATTTTAGCGCTATGGTTGTTTCAAAATAACGCAAAATATCTCAACGAGTATTCGTGCTAGCCGTCCGTAACTTAGGACTGATAGAATAGAAGGAAGGTTGCTAGTCAACAACAACCACCGCCTACTACTCTTTACAAATGAAACGTAGTACTGAACTTCACAATATAATGCTTCTACGATTGAAAGGATGAGCGTATTTGGTGACCGGATTCAAACAGAAATTTGCAGAATGCAAGTCAAACGTATTAACCACCAGGACACCCGACACCTGAAGAAGCATAAGGATAGTAAATTTACTACTTTAAAAATTGTATTTCACAAACTAAAAATAAAATGTATATAATTTTTTTTTGGTTTGTTAAGCGCAGAGCAACACAATGGATTATATCTGTAATAAGCGCCCTCTAGCCAGAAATAAAGAAATTAAATGCAAGTATAAAGCCTTGTAATTTCTGATTTGCTGAATTAATCAATATACAACAAATCGACTGAATTCAGAAATTTTTAGTTCTGCTGGTCCCGCAAAGTATATCTTTATTTTGTGTGCATCTTATTATAAAAAATTTAAGTTATATTAATACATAGAAACAATTTGTTTGTTTGTTTCAGAGCAAAACCATATTTGTTACTAATATGTCAACCGCGAGGAATCGAATTCCGGGCTGTCGCACTTTAATTCCGTAAACTTACTGTTGTCCCACCAGATGATCGTAAAAAAAATGTTTTTATTAATAAAAGTAGGTTTGAGTACAGGTTTACGACTGCTCTTATAATTTAACATATTTTTGGTGAATAATTTACGCTGAAATAGTAGGACTTGAAATATATATGGATTTCATCGGTAATAAACTGTATAAAAACACATCAGTAATCTGAAGGTTAATTATCTTCGTACGTCTGTATAGCGCTTATCTTAAGACTGTTTTTAATTTGCTAGCTGACGTCTTATCGCATACTTCTTTAATACATATGTTATTTCTTATTGAAAACAAACTATACTGCTCATAAAACGCCAATATAAGAAGAGTTCCTAGCAACCGTTATGATATTTTTCAATGTCATAAATAGTGTAATATATCTTTATTGATATATTACGTACTAGTATTATTTTGTGACAACTTTAAATTAAGTTTATGTATATTCATGTAATTTAACATTATTACTAGTATTATTTAGTGATAACTTTAAATTAAATTTATGTATATTCATGTAATTTAACATGATTATAAAAAAATTTAAACAGAACTTATGTCAGTGTGGTGAAGCAAGCACGTGCTTCTTAGGTGGAACCGTAATCATGGCTGGATGACCAGAGCAGTTGAGAGAAACGATGAATTGTCATGTTACTGTTGTATAACATTAGCTATTTTATATTTATAACTATACGTTACTTTGAGTGGGTGAAACATATAGGTTTCTTCTTGATTCTAACTGATGTCTAAAGTTCGCTTAAGAGATTTTAACTTTTATTTTAAAACGCGCACCTCACTTCAGATATTTCCGTATTGCGGTTTTAGGAGGAATTTGTGACAGTTTCACAGCTGTAACTATCGAAATCACCAATGGATATGCTATTTACACGCAATTTTAGGTTGAACACAAATTTCACATATCATATTTAGTGTATGTATTTGCGTACAGGTGGCGCAGCATAGAATATTTCTGTTTTGTTTTTTCAGGAGTTTGAAGTTCAGCGTAAACCTACACAATGGGCTGTGTGTATTCTGCCCATCACAGGTATTGAAACCCAGTTTCTTTGGAATTGTAAGTGCGCAGACATACCGTTGTACTTCTGGGGGTCGTTCAGAATGTTCCAGAAGGAGTTTTTGTGATTATTGTAGCGCGAAGTTTTGCAATGAACTTCCTGTAATCTGCCCTCTCAAGAAATTGAAACCCAGAAATTTACACTGTAAATCCTTAAAATAAGCGCCAACTGAAAGGTGAACATTCGAAGGAGAGCTAAGATCTATAGTAGGTGTTCTGAATAATTTAGTTAATTAATCCATTTATAGGTGTTAAGATATTTTGCTATTCTGGTTTAATATTTAAAAAAAAAGCTTTGTTTAACTCGAATAAATGACTGTAAATTAGAAACACAGTAATGTATAAAAGACTTAATTAACATAAAATAGTACTTAACATGATAAAATACAACACAATATTTCTTCTTCGACCATTTGTTCGTTTTTAGTTATAAGTACTTAACATGCACTCTTTGCCTGGTGAATTTTGTGCAAAGCTACTAGAGGGTTATTGCATTAGTTGTCCTTAATTTTAAAGTGATAAATTATAGAGGACGGTAGGTAGTTAACACTATCCGTCACCAATTCTTAAGTTACTCTTTATCATTGAATACAAAGATTGATCATCAGATTTCTACACTCCAGTGGCTGAAAGTTTTCGGCAACTTGGTTCGTTCCTGCAACAGGTAGATAAGCTATGTCTCAAAAGTTACTTTTTTGACAAAAACATCAAACACGTTTAAAAAGTCTGTGACACATTTCGCATCAAAACAAAGTATATCATGTGAAAACAACAATCAATTCAGATTAACATGATTGTTTCAATATTCTCAATATTTCGCAAAAATACTTTTCACTTCCCTGGTCACTCTCTTAACAATGTTGCGTTACTTAATATAGATGTCACTTTTAGATGAAGAAAATAACGATGAATAAATAAAATAGACGCTTTCCAGGATAACCATAAGAATATTACTCCAAATAAATAAAACGGACACTTTGCAGGGTAACCATAAGTAATGTCACTCCTATTATGTATTATAATTTATCTCGGACGAGTCTCGATTTATTATGTTACGTATTAATATTTCAACAGTCGGAAATTTTAATTTTAGTTTAGAAGTTAATTAAATGTTAATAAACATCAAAATTATGATATTTGCCAACAATATTAATATATGCAATTTTATTTGTTGATACAAATATATTTTACTATACAAACAACAATACACTTTATAATAATAGTGATTACTAATAGTTGTTACAAACGATGGTTTATAAACAAAAGTTTTACAAACTTACAGACAATACTGAGTCTTATATCCAATCTAAAACTGAATATTTTTATTGACGATTTAATGCACGCTGAGCCAATTAACCTCATACCGTTTATAAGTTTGCTTTTTACCGACGAGATATTTAATGTCCTCGTAGAAATGAAAACGTCCGAATTTAATTTAATGAAGTTTAAAGGTTTGTAACGTTCTAAATCTGTAACGTTCCTGGTCAAATTCTGTAGATTTCCAATTGATAAGCGTTAATCACAATTATAGCTTCCGAAACTGACCTGTAGCTGACCAATAATATTCTGTTACTGTTTCTAGACCAGCTGCTTTTATACGAATCACGCGAGATTCTAGAACGTACAACAATGTTCGAACACGTTAGGATATTCGTAAAACAAATATATTTTACAAATGTAGAGAACAAGTAGGACTTACGCAATTCACATTCAACAATATACGTCACACTCATCAAACCGAACAAATGTATGTATTAAAATAAACGTGTAACGCTAAATGCACTACCTTCCAAATAACTAAAACAAGCGCTTTGCAGGGGAATCATAAGTAATATCAATCCGAAAATATAAAATATGCGTCTTGCATAGGAACCATAAGTGGTAATGTCACTCCAAATAAATAAAACAGGCGCTTTACAGAGAAAACTTAAGTGATATCACTGTAAGTTGCATGGAAGTCAATTCTATATCTTATCTGACAAGAACTTCAAAATTTTATATAATAGTCTCAAAATTTCACTTTTCTCAGCTTGTTTATATTTTATTGAATATTGTTTGGTACCTGTAAGGATACCTCTTACGAAGAAGGGTATCACTGGAAGTAGGATCCACACAGCTGTAGAAACACAATTAACAAATTTAATATTTACTTGTAATTCTGAGACTAGAACGAGAGCGAAAAGCATTAGAAACAGATATGAGTACTGAAGCCCACAAAGTCGCACATCTGAAAGTAGTAGTTGTGAGAAGGTAGAAGCTCCTAATTAGAACATATTTCTAGACTAGCATGACATTCCGTAACTAGCCTTCCAATAGATTTAGCCCTAAAGTTATTAGATGAATTAGTACTAAATTTATCAGCTTAGTGTACAGAAATAAAGTAATTATGTAGTTTTTCTTTTCAGATTTTTTATTTGTGTTATTATTTATACGAGAGGTACATGGTCAGTTGACAACAAAACTTTAAAATTATTCATACTGGGACTTCATAGAAATATTGAATTCCAGACATACACCTCAAATAACATCTTTCACATCAAACATTTCTTTGTGAAATGTTATTTTTAACTGTTACGTATTACTAGGTCATTATTTTCTTAAACCTCTTTATTTTTACTTGTTTTGTTTCTTTTTTAATTTTACTTAAAACAAATTTGTGAGAAAAAATACTTAGATCGGGAAGAATCCGGCAGATTCAGACCATAAAAAAATAAAAATCCGTATCAGAAAATATTCTTGAACCATGAAAGCTAAGAAAAAGAAAAAAAGTATTACAAGCTATATAAACAACAACAGAAACTCCCAACCTGATGAGTCCCAAAACTTTCACTGTAAATTTAGTCACGCATTCAGGACTCATCTTATCCGGTTTCTTACGATTTACACATGTGAAAAAAGTTGATATTTACTTTTCATCAACTGAGGAATTATTTACCTTCACTTTTTCTGCAGTAGAAAGGACGTGAATTTGGGTTACGTCACTCAGATAATGTTGTCGTTGTTTTTCAGCTTGCAATATAACATGGTTAGACCACTATTATTTTTGACAGTATTACTTCCCTTTTCATTAATATGCAATAAAGTATAGATAATATGACCAAAGATTTAGAGATAAATACAAATAATCCAAATTAGTAGTCGTTACACTATAGTTTTATACAGTTAATAAAACGATGCAATCGTAAATGACTGACTGAACTACACAGAATCTATTTATAAAACTATTAGATGAAACTAAAAAGTATCTGAAATTTGTTATACTTTAATTATTTATTTGTAAAAAACTTCTTTAGACATTTTGACAACTCGAAATATTACACTGAACTGAGCTACATAGTAGCATTATCAAACATTTAATTTCTGATAACATTTAAACTCTTGGGGATAAGAATTGTCTTCTAATCATGTTGGTACAGACTAGGTAAGACTAATGACTTGTAATATTTGATTTTGACTGCACTGGTTACAAAAAAGTGTTATTTTTCATCGGTGGCTTTAAATTAGTTTTCAGTGACGCAGCAGTCATATTTGTATTGAAAAAGTCTACTTCAAAGATCAACAACTGGAGTACACTGTATACGTAACTGAAAGTAACGTGCTAAAACAAGGAAAACATGTTGAAACACAAAGATCAACAACTGGAGTACACTCTATACGTAACTGAAAGTAACGTGCTAAAACAAGGAAAACATGTTGAAACACAAAGATCAACAACTGGAGTACACTCTATACGTAACTGAAAGTAACGTGCTAAAACAAGGAAAACATGTTGAAACACAAAGATCAACAACTGAAGTACACTGTATACGTAACTGAAAGTAACGTGCTAAAACAAGGAAAACATGTTGAAACACAAAGATCAACAACTGGAGTACACTCTATACGTAACTGAAAGTAACGTGCTAAAACAAGGAAAACATGTTGAAACACAAAGATCAACAACTGGAGTACACTCTATACGTAACTGAAAGTAACGTGCTAAAACAAGGAAAACATGTTGAAACACAAAGATCAACAACTGGAGTACACTCTATACGTAACTGAAAGTAACGTGCTAAAACAAGGAATTTTTTGTTTGTTTTTGGAATTTCGCACAAAGCTTCTCGAGGGCTATCTGTGCTAGCCGTCCCTAATTTTGCAGTGTAAGACTAGAGGGAAGGCAGCTAGTCATCACCACCCACCGCCAACTCTTGGGCTACTCTTTTACCAACGAATAGTGGGATTGACCGTAACATTATACGCCCCCACGGATGGGAGGGCGAGCATGTTTAGCGCGACGCGGGCGCGAACCCGCGACCCTCGGATTACGAGTTGCACGCCTTACGCGCTTGGCCATGCCAGGCCAAAAAAAAAAAACAACAACAACCAAGGAAAACATGTTGAAACACAGAGATCAACACATTACTATATATTATGCAAGCATCAAATTCGTGCTTCATCTTTCTAAATGTGGACTTCAAGTCGTAAATGATGAATTTGTTAAGACACGAGGAAATTAGAATTTCGAGATGCAATCATTCATTGCGTTGAAACGTGTTCTATCGTTGGGCAGATTTTACGTAATACAGGAAGTTTTCAGATGTTAACGTTTTAACGTTGACTATTGTCTTAGCTTTTCTCCAGTCACAATCATGTCAGTGCAGATTTATTAGCTATGCTTACTGATTTGAAGATCCTTATTGTATTTATTTGTTCTTTAATCGTGTTTTACACCAACCAATTGAAATTTCCAGACGATCAAACTGTTCTATAAAACTTTTCCTTGTGATTGAAAGATTTGTATTTGAACTTTTGATACTTTTAAGTCCAAGTGAGCTTACAATAAAAAGTAAAGGAGTTATGTAACGTTAGTAAAATGGGAGTAAGTGTGAGGGGGCAATCGCACCGTCTTGCATCCATATATGTATAAAACATATCTAAATGATGTAAAAACAGTCTCTGGTACAACCAAACATTTTTGTGAAAATTTTAAACATTCTGAAGAAACATGTCTCTGCTAGTGCTGTATTGCTTTGGCATTTCTTTCCTTTTCTAGTGCTTTAGCTTTCGAAATAAAAAGTAATACATTTTATTTATAACTTCTCCATAGTCGACTCGAAGTCCAGTTGAGAAAAGATGGTGTTTGTCATCAAGGCTGGCAACTTGGACACAAAAACAAATGTAGATAAGAATCACGTGGTATGTCAGAGAGTTAGGATATCCCCCTATAATTGATGCTGTCCCCTATTTCCCAGGCGTGGAACTAAATTTAGTTTCTAAGAGAAACAAGTATTTTTTTGGGTTACTAGAGTTTTTTTCCCAAGAAGGATAAGCGTTGATTTCGTTGTATATGAAACATCTTCGTCGGAAAAACGTTTGCTTGTAAGAAGTGTCAAGCCAGCCAAGAAAAGACAACGAGCTAGCTTAAGCGAAGTGTAAGAGTATCAATTCAGAATTAATTTGCTCGTCATGGACCTGAACCGTTGATGAAATATTCAGTTCCAGACCATATATAAGACTGTATATTGTTCGCGAGTTTGTAAAATATTTGTATATAAATACTTATTTATAACAATCATTGATAATAACCGTTATTCTACATTGTATTGTTGTTCAAATGTTAAAATATATTTGTGACAAGAAAGAAAATTGTGTGTTTCGCTTTTGTTAGCAAATATCATAAATTTGTAATACATGAATACCTCGCGCAATGTGGTTAATGTGTGGAAAAACTACCGCATTGATTGAATCAACACTGAACGGAGAATAATCTGTTTGTTTTTTGAATTTCGCACAAAGCTACACGAGGGCTATCTGTACTAGCCGTCCCTAATTTAGCAGTGTAAGACTAGAGAGAAGGCCACCACCCACCGCCAACTCTTGGGCTAATCTTTTACCAACGAATAGTGGGATTGACCGTCACATTAGAACGCCCCCACGGCTGAAAGGGCGAGCATGTTTGGCGCGATAAGGATGCGAATCCGCGACCCTCACATTACGAGTCGCACGCCTTAACACGCTTGGCCATGCCGGGCCACGGGAAATAGTTTCAATATATTAAATAATGATACGTGGCTATCATAAGGAATTCCTTCATTATAAACATAATTAAGCCTGATTAGTTAAAAATATAATAAACACAAATAGTTATGAGGTGAAATAAAAACGAAATTAATTGATAAACTTTATTTTGAAAAATTAAAAAAACAATGTAAATTTTATTTTGAAAAAATGAAAACTATAAAAATTTACTGATTAAAGTAAAAGTCTATCTTACCTAAGTTTTTTTTTTTTGTGGAGTTCTCGGTAACATCGAATGGCATTTTCTAACGCTCGTCTGGCATTAATGCTGTGCTCTATGCCTGGATCATGATTCATAATTAAGTCTGAAGCAGTTTCCATTGCTCTAAACATTTTGTCAAGTTTATGTAAAAGAAATTCTTTTTCCCGCTCTTCACTAGCACCTTCGTTACACTGTAGACTTTTCTTCTTCCTGATATGCCCGATCTTGATGTAAAATAAGGAGCGTATCATTGTCAAGAGCTTGAGAATGCGCATCAATGCACTCTCGAACATCAGCCACTTCCAAAGATTCGAATCCAAGATTGTGTCCAATTTTGACGACGTCTTCAGAAACATCCCTAATTTCGGACTCAAAGCCGCAGGAATCGCTTGTACAATTAGGCAGAATGTGCTTCCATATTGCTCTCATGTTACTCTCGCTTCATTGATACTCTCGATAGCACTTCTGATGATGTAACTTTTTCAGAATTCAGTCGAAGATAGTGCAGCTTCTGTAGTTGTAGTCTTTATTCCTTGAGAAAAAGTTCGCTTCAAATAATAAGCTTTAAACATCACAATGACCTTGATTCATTAATTACGATAGAGATGTTGTACTGGTTGGAAGTAAATGAATTTTGACATTTTTCTTAAAGTCACAAAGTCTTGTTTGATGGCTTTAAAGTCCAAGTTGTTTTCTTTTGCAGTAATGTTCAATTGCAGGATAAAAATATAACTTTTTAACCAGTCTTCAAACAAAGGTTTCGTGATCCATGTTTTTATATATGATCGCCAAACAATTGGGAGAGTCTTCTTTGCACAGCTGATAAGTGTTCGAGGGGGGGGGGGGTCCGCACGATGCACAAGCACAAGTTTTAATTTAAAATCGCCAGATCCATTTCCGCTTAACAAATGTCAAACTATCTTACGATGCCTTATAACGTGACAGAGTTTTTCCATTTTCTTATAGAAAAGTTCAAGAAGGTATTTGTTTTTCAAAATAAACCCGTTTCATCAACATTAAAAATTAGATTATCTTTGTACCGACCTTTTTTTAATGATTTCTATAGATTCATTAGGAAATTTTTCAGCAGCATCTTTGTCTACACTTGAACTTTCGCCTGCAATACGAACATTATGAATACCAGAGTGTTTTTTAAAACGAATGAACCAATCACGGCTTGCCGAAAATGTTTCATTAGTTCCCCATTCACCATCGTTTTCTTTTAAGGCGTTTAAAAGACTCGTAGCTTTCGTTTGAATTTCCATTTGACTTAAAGGAATTCACTTCTGATTGTAATCTTTTATCCATATTGATAGCAGACGTTCCATATTCACCATCAGAGAGCTTCTTCTCTTTACGATTGTTTTCGAAGCAAAACAGGTGGTAGCTATTTAACACTGTTTGCACTGGTTCTTTTATTTTACAGTCTTACAGATGATTCATTTATTCCTTTGTCTCGTGTGAGTTGCGTTTCTTTGGCTCGGTATCGTCACACAATCTTCCCTCACGCATAATAAAGGGATCTCTGTAAAAAAGTACATCCATGCTTAAGAATAAAAAAACTGAACTTAAACTGCTGCTGGAAGTAAGTGATGCTCAGATTTCTACTGTACAGTATATAAATGCGCATGCGCATTGTATAGGCCTGCAGAAAGATCTAGAATAAACGAGTGGCACAAATTTGTGAATATAGTGAATCCCGTACTGATTAAGCTGCACTGTAAATGTAAAATAATGTAGGGGTAGCAGGGATAAACAGAACACAACAAGTATATCCTTAAGGACGTTATGATGTAACAGCCATTCCTACTATTTGTTGGCTAAGAGTTGCTGGTGTGTATAGTTTCCTAATTGAATTTCATCTTACTCTATCACTTCACTAGCGCAGGCAGCTTTCACGTAACGTTTCGTGAAATTCAACAAACAAACTTTATTTGAACCTCCCTTAATATCCAAGAACACTTCAAAGACGAAGGAAAATACGTAACAAGATATTTATGGAATTGAACATTTATAGAAACATAAATCTACGTTTCAAAAAACCGAAGTGTTACAGTAACAAAAATTACATTTAACAAAGGTTTTCATTTATGCACTTCCTTGTAATTGATTTATACGTTAGTTTTGGATGCTATTCTTCTCAGTTTTTGGTAGTTTAACTGAGAAATGAACAACTTAAAAAGCTAGAATCAAACGTATCTTAGTATGAAATTAAGAGATAACTTTGATTGTTTTTAAATCTCGCGCAAAGCTGCACGAGGGCTACCTGCGCTAGCCGTCCCTAAGTTAGCAGTGTAAGACTAGAGAGAAGGCAACTAGTCATCACCACCCACCGCCAACTCTTGGGCTACTTTTTTACCAACGAATAGTGGAATTGACCGTCACATAAAAACGGGAATTTGAACCCGCGACTTTCGGATGATCAGTTGAGTGCCTTAACCACCTGGCCATGCCGGGCCTGAGAGGAAAGTGGCATTTGCTATTTACATAATATATATTATAAATCTTAGGCCTATTTGTTTCAGGATATCAATTTTATTGCAACATTACAACAAAACTATGATAGTATTTTACCTGGCAACCATGAACAGCGTAATGAACATATTAGCGTTTTTTAATACGAAAGATCTATTGAAATCTTATTAGTTTTGAAGAATAAAATGTTTGATACAGCTAATTGTACTCATTAATCTCTATATGACACTATGGAATGCAGTATTTGTCAAATAAGTTACATATTTGAATAATCTTTAACTGATGTGCCCCGTGGCTCAGCGGTGTGTCTGCGGACTTACAACACTAAAAACCGCGTTTCGATACCTGTGGTGGGCAGAGTACGGATAGCGCATTGTGTAGCTTTGTGCTTAATTCAAAACAATAACTTTAACTGATATTTAAACATTGTCATAATGTTTATACATTTATAACTACTCAATTATAATTTATATGTGTCATGAAACATCTGTGAGCGGTCTTATTATGGTTGATTGGCCAAGCGCGTAAGGCGTGCGACTCGTAATCCGAGGGTCGTGAGTTCGCGCCCGCGTCGCGCTAAACATGCTCGCCCTCCCTAGCCCTGGGGGTGTATAATGTGACGGTCAATCCCACTATTCGTTGGTAAAAGAGTAGCCCAAGAGTTGGCGGTGGGTGGTGATGACTAGCTGCCTTCCCTCTAGTCTTACACTGCTAAATTAGGGACGGCTAGCACAGATAGTCCTCGAGTAGCTTTGTGCGAAATTCCAAAACAAACTTATGGTTGATATCATAGAACTTACTAAGACTTGCATTGCCAAAAGAAATTGCAAAACTTCGTATAATTTTTTTTGCTTTTACCTAAATTTTAAGTTGAAATCTCAGGTGAGTGTTGTTATCGTTTATTAAATCTAAATTACTTGAGTTGGTACTGCATAAGGTATAAACATGATTATAATTTCTCAGTTCAAGCGTCTTTCACACAACAGAAAACAATAAACTTCGCAATCATTATTGTTAGTAAAACGTTTTCCACCTAACAATGTTACTTCATGACGTCATTCAAACAAGAATACTTTGTGCGCTTAGTAACACTGGTATTTCACTTAGAAACAAAACAGAAAGTGACTTACAAAGCGTACAGTGCAGAGAAAATACAGTGGCTAATTACACACAATTATTTTGTATTTTCGGTAGTTTCCTGCTTGTTTCAGGTTTTAAATTAGTCTACGAAACTGAACATGGTTCTACTCTCACATTAATATGTCCAAAACAAGATTATAAGAGTGCGAGAAAAGAACAAGTTATTTGGTACTCGAATTTCAATGAACTAGTTATTAACAGTGAGAGAACGCAAATAAAATACGGTGGTGAATTAGTGCTAACCGACGTGCAATTTGAAAATGCGGGAATTTACATATGCAAAAATCGTGAAGGTGATTACAAACATGATGTTAGAGGTAAATTCATTTTCTTTTAAGGCCATATTTTCATTTATTAAACGATACTAATTTAACAGAAATAACATCTAAATCGAAATCGTCCATCTTGGTTTTAAATTTCTTTCAGCCATAATCTTTTCGTTTGATATTTCACTTACCATGTGTATTTATTAAAAATCAGCCTCAGGAATCTAAAGATTTGTAAATGTAAAGATATCTTACTGATACCCTACACTTTCAATCAATTTAAAGTTTCTATACTGTAGTTTCAAACTGTTAATACCACTGCCGTTCGATTCTTTTTTTTTTTTTTAGCTCAGCTCTCCCCCGCTGGTACAGTGGTAAGTCTACGGATTTACAACGCTAAAATCAGAGGTTCTAATCCCTCGGCGAGCTCAGCAAAGAGCTCGACGTGGCTTTGCTAAAAGAAAACACACAAACAACTTAGCTCAACATTTATTTTTACATATACAAATTAGATATTTTCATTCTAAACTTCGTTCTTACCATAAACGGATGTTTCTTTAACAATATAAAGTTTTGATGGAGAGTGCAGGGGTTAGTGAAGCCTAATAATTATGTTTAACGTCACATTTGCTCGCAAATATTTCAACCTCATTTTTCTCAGTTTGCTCGTTACGGATTTTAAGTCAGTAGTGTGCGAAAATCGCGTTTCAGGAGTTTTCTTTAATGCTAGAACCCGTTAGTCGGTCTCATCTATAGCGATCAAAAATATTTTTTTTCTTTATGCGTTGTAAAATATGTACAGGATGGGTAGAAAATGTTTAAGTTGGCGAAGCAATGATATTACACGCCGATGATTTAATGTTTAAACTGGAATAAAAGCGACTAAAGAATTTCTTTGGTTAAAAGGAATTTTAATTAAAACTTCATTTGTTAAAACTGGTGTTTTCTTTTAAATTGATTCTCTTATTCTTGTGGTTCAATATTTTCGAATGACATGCAAGTACATTGTTTTTCACATTCTTTATGAATGGGTTTAAATCCAAGTCAAACAACGTGTAATATAATCTATTGTACCATTTAATCATTCATTAAAAGACGTTACGATTATAGTTTTATAATCGAAATGATAAGCAACCAGTTTTGGACTGACAACAGATAAAGTCAATTAACATTAAATAACTATGTTCATGGAGTTGTTGTTTTAATGTTGTCCCGATGGGACAGCGGTAAGTCTATGGATTTTCAACGCTGTGATCAGGAGTTTGATTGCCCTCGGTGGACACACGAAATACCCCGATGTGGTTTTGTTATAAGAAAAACTATGCGTGTTTGATCACTCGAAAAGCTTTTCAT
This sequence comes from Tachypleus tridentatus, assembly GCF_004210375.1. Taxonomy (NCBI): domain Eukaryota; kingdom Metazoa; phylum Arthropoda; class Merostomata; order Xiphosura; family Limulidae; genus Tachypleus; species Tachypleus tridentatus. Next base: position 40,754,332 of record NC_134825.1, on the reverse strand, counting down.
TCTCTACAGTTAATTAGTAAGTTAAGTTCGTGCTTGCTATCAAATCCATTAGACAAAAGTGAAAGAAAATTATCTCATACTTACAGTTTGTGGTCCCTACGTATCGTTCTCAGATTTTCATGTATTACACGTGGACTGATATTAATACAACTAGGTCCGGCATGGCCTAGCGCGTTACGGCGTGCGCTTCGTAATCTGAGGGTCGCGGGTTCGCGCCCGAGTCGCGCCAAACATGCTCGCCCTCCCAGCCGTGGGGGCGTTATAATGTGACGGTCAATCCCACTATTCGTTGGTAAAAGAGTAGCCCAACAGTTGGCGGTGGGTGGTGATGACTAGCTGCCTTCCCTCTAGTCTTACACTGCTAAATTAGGGACGGCTAGCACAGATAGCCCTCGAGTAGCTTTGTGCGAAATTCCAAAAAACAAACAAACAATTAATACAACTACAATAAGTACAGTTCTATATAATTTGTCTAAACATTTTCAAGGTATCTCTTATTGTAGCTGTATTAATATCAGTCCACGTGTAATAAATGAAAATCTGATAACTATGTGTAGGGACCTTAAAGTGTGAGGTAATCTTTCGCTTTTGTCTAACAGATTTGATAGCTTACTTAGAATAGAAAGCAAGAACTTAACTTTCTATTTGCGGTCACATATAGTGCTTGTACTAACTTAGCTAACTTCGATCTACTGTTTTCCACTGTAAAAGCTAACTACTGTCAGTTATCCTGAATTTTGTCATTGAAAACTAACATCTCAGCTCTTGTTTTATATATTTTATTTTGTTTTTCTCTGATACATATTGGTATATTAGTGATACTTACCAATGATCTGGATACTTTTCTAATAATGGTATTCAATTGGTGTAGTCAAATAATTCATATTACTCATTTGATCGAACTGTTACCGCACCAAATAGGAATATTAAAATGCTCCCATCTACGTTATTTAAACTGTGTTTTATCGATTTCGTTCATAAAACGATGCGCTATCTTTTAATTATAATCTTGATATGATAGTTTTTAACAACCTTCGTGCAATTTCATATTAATATTAGCTGCGTTACTTTTAGGACTTTCAGAATGTTTTATAAATTATAAAATATTGTAAATGAAACGTATCTTCAAATTATAATACATCGAACAAGATTTATTAAAGTTTATTAATATAGAAATAAAAGTGTTTCTTTATGTTGGTTTAACGTGTGTTTGCTCTTTATTACAAGGAATTATTTAGTTTATCGTCTAATGATGTTGGATTCTCTGTTTGGAATTTAAATGTTACCTGCAGACTGTAGTACATTTATTTGAGTTGCAGTGTTCAATTTAAAAATGTGAGATTCTATTTTTTGTGTTACATGAAAGTTGTTTTTAGTTGTGGACTTGTTTCTCCGACGCAAAATACGTGGAAGTTGTCATAATGTATTTTATAAATGACATTAGTATTGTATTTGCTTTATTTTTAGAAGAATTTAGGTATTTTGTTTATTGTATTTGGGGTTATTGACTGGGATAGTATCGCGTTGTTGACTGAGATTTCTCTATATCACCGTTATTTCAAATCTCCTTCCTAATCGCTTTATAACCAAGAAACGTCGAATTATATATGAGTTTTGTAATAAAAAGGTTTAAATTACCCATTGCAGAATGTCTGCAACATGTATTAGCTTCAAGTGGATTCCTCAGAAATATAAATATAAATAACCCTACACTCTGAGTGAAAAATAACTGTAAAAAAAAATAGTTCTACATTCTGAGTAAAAAGTAACTAGAAGGAAGAGTCCAACGCTCTACATTTGAAAACACTGGAAGGATGAGTTCCTCACCCTGTGTGTGAAGTAACTGTAAGAAAGAGTTCCACACTCTGCGTGAAAAGTAACTGGAAGGAAGAATTCTACACTTTAAGTCAAGTAACTAGAAGGAAGATCCCTAAACTCTGGATGAGAAGTAATTAGGAGGAAGACTCCAACACACAAGATGAAAAGTAACTAAAGTAACTGCATGAAAAGTAACTGAAAAAAAAAGCTTTACACTCTGGATGAAAAGTAACTGAAAGGAATAGCCCTACAATCTAAATGAAAAGAATTGGAAGGAAGAACACTAAACTCTACATGAAAAGTAATAGGAAGAGCCCTACACTCTGGATGAAAACTAACTGGAAGGAAGAACACAACACTCTGGATGAAAAAGAACTGGAAGGAAGAACACTAAACTATACACGAAAAGTAACTGGAATGAAGATTGTTCGTTTGTTTTTGAATTTTGCACAAAGATACTCGAAGGCTATCTGTGCTCGCCGTCTCTAATTTAGCAGTGTAAGACTAAAGGGAAGGCAACTAGTCATCATAGTCATCACCACCCACCGTGAACTCTTCAGCTACTCTTTTACCAACGAATAGTGGGATTGACCGTATCATTATAACGCCCCAACGGCTGAAAGGGCGAGCAAGTTTGCCGCGACGGGGATGCGAACCCGCGACCCTCAGATTACGAGACTCACACCTTAACACGCTTGGCCATGCCGGGCCCTGGAAGGAAGAGCTCTACACTCTGTATCAGAAGTAACTGGAAGAATCCTACACTCTGAGAGAAAAGTAACTAGAAGAAAGTGTCGTACAATCAGGGAATAAATAGAGAAATAAATAGAAGCAAGAGACCTACACTATAAGAAACAAATAACTGGAAGAAAGAGCACTAAACTCTGGATGAAAAGCTACTGGAAGGAAGAACACTACACTCTGCATGAAAAGTAAATGGAAGGAAAAGCCCTACACTCTGGATGAAAAGGTATTGGAAGGAAGAGATCAATATTCTGAAAGAAAAATAATTGGAAGAAAGAGCCCTACACTCTGGAAGAAAAGTAACTGGAAGGAATAGCCATACAATCTGGATGAAAAGAAGTGGAAGGAAGAACACTAAACTCTACATGAAAAGTAACTGGAAGGAAGAGCCCTACACTCTGGATGAATAGTGAATGGAAGGAAGAGCACAACACTCTGGATGAAAAGTAATTGGTAGGAAGAGTCATATACTCTAGAAGAAGTATAATTGGAAGGAGGAGCCCTACACTCTGCGTGAAAAGTAACTGGAAGAAAGAGTTTTACACACTGAGTGAGAAGTAACTTGAAGAATTAGCCCTAAACTATGGATGAGAAGTAACTGGAAGGAAGAACCCTACACTCTGGATAAAAACTAACTGGAAGGAACAGTCCTACACTCTGGATGAGAAGTAACGGGAAGGAAGAGTTCTACACTCTCAGGGAAGTAACTAAAAGGAATAATCCTACCCTCAAAGTAAAAAGTAATTTCAAGGAAGAGTCCTACACTATAAGTAAGTAGTAACAAGAAAGAAGAGCTCTCACTCTGGATAAAAAGTAATTGGAAGGAAAAACTACACTTTGAGTTAAAAGTAACTAGAAGGAAGAGCCCTTCACTCTGGATGAAAAGTAACGAAGGAAGATCTTTACAATCTGAGTGAAAAGTAACTGGAAGGAAGAATTCTACATTCTGAGTGACTCTTAAATTGAAGGAAGAGTCCTACACTGAGTGAGAAGTAACTGGAAGGAAGAGTTTTAACCTTACGTAAGAAGTAACTTGAAGGAAATGTCCTACACTCTGAGTAAGAAGTAATTAGAAGGAAGAGCTTTAAACTATGGATGGGAAGTAACTAGACGTAAGAGCCCTACACTCTGAATGAGAAGTAAATTGAAGAAAGATCGCTACACTCTGTATGAGAAGTAACTGGAAGGAAGAGCCCTACACTCTGAATGAGAAGTAACTGGAAGGAAGAGCCCTACACTCTGAATGAGAAGTAACTTGAAGAAAGATCGCTACACTCTGAATGAGAAGTAACTGGAAGGAAGAGCCCTACACTCCGAATGAGAAGTAACTTGAAGAAAGATCGCTACACTCTGTATGAGAAGTAACTGGAAGCAAGAGCCCTAAACTCTGGATTAATAGTAATTGGAAGGTAGAGCACTATGCTATGGATGAGAAGTAACTTGAAGGAAGAAAACTCAAATTAAAAGTAACTAGAAGAAAGTGTTGTACACTCAGGGAGAGAAATAAGTAGAAGAAAGAGCCCTACACTATGAGAAACAATTTACTGGAAGACAGAGTACTGCACTCTGGATGAAAAGTAACGAGAAGAAAGAGCCCTACACTCTGGATAAAAAGTAACTGGAAAGAAGAACACTACACTCTGAATGAAATGTAACTGGAAGGAAAAGTCTTACAATTTGGATTAAAAGTAACTGGAAGGAAGAACACTACACTCTGCAAGAAAAATAACTGGAAGGAAGAGCCCTACACTCTGGATAAAAAGTAACTGGAAAGAAGAACACTACACTCTGAATGAAATGTAACTGGAAGGAAAAGTCTTAAAATCTGGATTAAAAGTAACTTGAAGGAAGAACACTAAACTCTACATGAAAAGTAACTGGAAGGAAGAACCCTACACCCTGGGTTAAAGTAACTGGAAAGAAGAGCCCTACACTCTGGATAAATTGTAACTGGAAGAAAGACAATAAACTCTGGATGAAAAATAACTGGAAGGAACAGCTCTACACCCTGTATGAAAAGTAACTGAAAGAAAGAAGCCTACATACTGAGTAAAAAGTAACTAGAAGAAAGTGTCGTACACTCAGGGAGAAAAATATGTAAAAGGAAGAGCCCTAAACTATATGAAATAATTAACTGGAAGACAGAGTACTACACTCGATAAAAAGTAAATGGACGGAAAAGTCCTACACTCTAAATGAAAAGTAACTGGAAGGAAGAACACTATACGCTGTATGAAAAGTAACTGGAAGAATGAGCCCTACACTCTGGGTAAAATGTAACTGGAAGGAAGAGCACTACACTCTGGATGAAAAGTAACATGAAGGGAGAATCTTACATTCTTAGAGACACTTAACTAGAAGGAAGTGTCCTAAACTGAGTGAGAAGTAACTGGAAGGAAGAGTTTTAACCCTAAGTAAGAAGTAACTTGAAGGAAATGTCCTACACTCTGAGTAAGAAGTAACTGTAAAGAAGAGCCCTAAACTCTGGATCAGAAGTAACTAGAAGGAAGAGTAATACACTCTGAGTGAGAAGTAACTAGAAAAGATCGCTTAACCCTGGATGAGAAGTAACTGGAAGGACGAGCCTTACACCCTGAATAAAAACTAACTAAAAGGAACAGTACAGCACTTTGGATGAGAAGAAACGAAAACGGAAGTGTTCTACACTCTCACGGAAGTAACTAAAAGGAAGATTTTAACACTGAAAGTAAGAGGTAACAAGAAACAAGAGCCATACACTCTGGACGAAAGATAATTGGAAGAAACAGCCCTATACTCTGGATGAAAAAAACTGGAAGAAAGAATCCAATATTCTGAGTTGGACTTAACTAGAAGAAAGTGTCCTACACTGAGTGAGAAGTAACTGGAAGGAAGAGGTTTAACCGTGAGTAAGAAGTAACTTGAATAAAATGTTCCACACTCTAAATAAGAAGTAACTGGAAAGAAGAACCCTAAACTGTGGATGAGAAGTAACTACGAGGATGAGTACTACACTCTGGAAGAAAAGTAATTGAAAGAAAGAGTCCTACACTCTGGAAAAAGAATATTGGGAAGGAAAAGCATCATACTTTGGATAAAAAGTAATTGGAACGAAGAGTCCTACACTGTGGATAAAAAGTAACAGGAAGGAAGAGCCCTAAAATCTGGACGAAAAGTAATTGGAAGGAAGAACACTACCCTCTAAATGAAAAGTAACTGGAAGTAAGAGCATGATATTCTGGATGAAAATTAACTGGAAGGAAGATCCCTACACTTTGGATGAAAACTAACTTGAAAAAAGAGCCTTACACTCTGGATGAAAAATAATTGGAATAAAGAGCCCCACACTCTGGATGAAAAGTAATTGAAAGGAAACACCCTTCTGTCCGGATGAATATTAACTGAAAGGAAGACCCCTACACTCTGGTTAAGTACTTGGAAGAAAGAGCCCTACACTCTGGACGAACAGTAACTGGAAGGAACAGGATTTCACTCTGGATCAAAAGAAATTGGAAGAAAGAGCGCTACACTCTGGATGAAAAGTAATTGGAAGGAACAGTCCTACACTCTGCATGAGAAGTAACGGGAAGGAAGAGTTCTACAGATTCAGGGAAGTAAGTAAAAGGAAGAGTCCTACATTGTAAGTAAGAAGTGAAAAGAAACAAGAGCCAAACACTCTGGATGAAAAGTAATTGGAAGGGACAGCCCTATACACTGGATGAAAATGAACTGGAAGAAAGAGCCCTACACTCTAGATGAAAAGTAACTGAGAGGAGGAATACAACATTCTGGATGAAAAGCAACTGGAAGGAAGAGCACTACAATCTGGATTAAAAGTAACTGGAAGGAAGAACACTACACTCTGGGTGAAAAGTAACTGGAAGGAAGAATTCTACATTCTGAGTGAGACTTAAATTGAAGGAAGAGTCCTACACTGAGTGAGAAGTAACTGGAAGGAAGAGTTTTAACCTTAAGTAAGAAGTAACTTGAAGGAAATGTCCTTCATTCTGAGTAAGAAATAACTAGAAGGAAGAGCTTTAAACTATGGATGGGAAGTAACTAGACGTAAGAGCCCTACACTCTGAATGAGAAGTAACTTGAAGAAAGATCGCTACACTCTGTATGAGAAGTAACTGGAAGGAAGAGCCCTACACTCTGAATGAGAAGTAACTTGAAGAAAGATTGCTACACTCTGTATGAGAAGTAACTGGAAGGAAGAGCCCTACACTCTGAATGAGAAGTAACTGGAAGGAAGAGCCCTACACTCTGTATGAGAAGTAACTGGAAGGAAGAGCCCTACACTCTGTATGAGAAGTAACTGGAAGCAAGAGCCCTAAACTCTGGATTAATAGTAATTGGAAGGTAGAGCACTATGCTATGGATGAGAAGTAACTTGAAGGAAGAAAACTACACTCCAAATTAAAAGTAACTAGAAGAAAGTGTTGTACACTCAGGGAGAGAAATAAGTAGAAGAAAGAGCCCTACACTATGAGAAACAATTTACTGGAAGACAGAGTACTGCACTCTGGATGAAAAGTAACGAGAAGAAAGAGCCCTACACTCTGGATAAAAAGTAACTGGAAAGAAGAACACTACACTCTGAATGAAATGTAACTGGAAGGAAAAGTCTTACAATTTGGATTAAAGTAACTGGAAGGAAGAACACTACACTCTGCAAGAAAAATAACTGGAAGGAAGAGCCCTACACTCTGGATGAAAAGTAACTGGAAGGATGAGATCTACACTCTGTGAGAAGTAACTGGAAGGAAGAGTTCTACATTTTGAATGACAAGTAAGTAAAAGGAAAAGCTCTACACTTTAATTGAAGTAACTGGAAAAAGGAGTCACACACTCTGAGAATTAAGAGTTTTACACTCTCAGTGAGACTTAACTAGAAGGAAGAGTTTTACACTCTCAGTGAGACTTAATTAGAAGAAAGAGTCCTACATTGAGTGAGAAGTAACTAGAAGGAAGATTTTTCACTCTAAGTGAGACTTAACTAGAAGGAAGAGTCCTACACTGAGTGAGAAGGAACTGGAAGAAAGAGTTTTACACCCTAATTTATTCCAACAGCATGGAGGATGGTAATAGTACCAGCTTCTTCCTTGTTGATGACTTCAGTTATTCATGGAAATTATTCATTGTTATGATTGTATCATTTTGTTTTGTATAGTTAGTCACTTTACATTTCATTTTGTGTGTGATTTGGTCCAGTCAATTAATTGTGCTGATATGCTAATTCTAATTTATTATTACTGTAACATCTGTCTAAGGCAGAATTACATGGGGCCAAGAAAAATTTCTGTGTTAAGCCTGTTTTGTGGTTCAGACAGTAAACATGTAGTTTCTTAATTATATATAATTTTTGAGCAAAACGTTATGCTTGCTTGACTTAAGAGAAGTAATTTGTTTGTGAATACTTATTATACTGTTTATGCTATATTTATTAGAATAAGAACAAAATAGACATTCAAAATGTACACAAGTGCACAAAATCTTAATCAAATTTATTTGAGGAAAGTGTTCAATTTAACTGTTTCATTTTTTAATGGGCTTTCTCACGTGGGTAAACAAGAACACCAATTCTACAGCCTTTTCATGAAGTTCATTTTCCCTCTTCATTTTTGCATACAATTTGATAGCATTAATATAACTTAACACTTGTGATGAAGTAGAAATTTCTATTTCCTCACTACCTTTTCCATTTTGTTCTCTCCCTCACTAGCTCAGCAGTATGTCTGTGGACTTACAATGCTAATAACCGGTTTTGATACCCGTGGTATGCAGAGCACAAATAGCCCATTGTGTAATTTGTGCTTAATTCAAAACAACAACAGCCATTTTTTCATCTTCTGAATCTCTCACACTGTTACTATCTTACGATTCTATTATACATTTTAAGCCAGTTTCATCAGTTTCTGTTAAAACATTCTTATCACTGTTCACAAAACATTCCACGTTCACAGAATCATTTCCATCAATCTTCCCAATCAGAGTTTGGATTTCACTAGAATCATCATAACAAACAACTTTTGAAAAAATTGATTGTATTTAGTAGGTTTTCTAAAGATGAAAGAATTATGTAAATTTTCCCTAAATTTTAAAATTAGGGAAGATAGGAATTTATTTTTTTTGTAAGAATTATTTTAAGAGTAGAATTTTGCACTTAAAAGACAAAATGTAACAAAATGTCCAAGAATTTATTAATATTTAAAGAAATTATTAGTTTAATTAATATTTAATCAAAAACTTTTTTCCACCTTTCTCAGGTTCTAATCCTACATGTTGACAGATGAGAAAGATAGTTTTCCTTCTGCATTATGCAGTATCCACGAAAAGAGGGCCTTTATAAGAGAAATCTTTAGATAATGCTGCAAAATTTGATATTTCTGGCTTGTATAGGTTTCTGCCCTAGGCAGTTTCTGACTTAGGTTTCACTGTACCTTGTAAATTGTCTGAAATAGCTGAAAATGGCATCTATTTTGAAATTCAAAATGGATGCCCTGAGCATTAATAGAAAAGCTGGCAATAACTATTTTCTTATTTGGCAAGCCATTTAGATAATGTTTAGATACTGTTGGCAAGTTTTTTTTGAAAATTATCAAACCTATAATTTTTCATATTAGCTGGGAGACAATCTTGGTAAAATTTTGTTTGATATGAAAATGAATTTTCTTCCAGTATTATAATTTATCAAAATTTGCAGTTACAATAAAGTAATTTTGAATGTAATCAATTTGGTTTTACCTTAATATAAATTGGGCTGTAGTAAATATTTATTCTGTAATATGGATTATGTAATGATTATTCAAAATGTTTTCAGTTTTATCCTCAAAAATCAATTAAGGAATAGATGATTAATTTTCTCATAATTTTAAGAAGTTTTATAAATAATAAAAGTTTATTTGCAGAACTTGAAGACAAGTTTAGCTCTTTTGTTTTCAGTTTTCGTCCCTTAATAGGCTTAGCCTTGTTCCCATGGTTTATGTCACAGAACTGGAACCATCTCTTCATGTATTTTCTTTTTCTTTCTTTAATACAATTTTTGCAAAATATGAAGCTGGTTGAGAGACACAAGTAATTAATTCATAACTTAGAAAATCAGGAGCTCTGTAGTTATGACCGTTCCAAATTAAATATTTCAAACCAATTTTTGAATTTAAAGCTATCAATATAATATACCTGAATCTGAACAAACACACTCTAGATTTTCAAGGTTAAAAATACATAAAAAGTTATTGCAAACTACAACTAAAATTTCTGCATGAATAGTAATTTCCAAACTTTTGCACCTACTGCTGGTTCAAAGAAAGGTATTCTTTCTTCTGGGTAGCCAGTGTGTTTTGCCAAGTCATCTTTAACAGAACAAGACTGAGATGCTTTATCTGTGAACATATTGTGCATCAACAACTTAACCATAAATGACACATGTTAGACACATCTAACATTTCTCCTGTTCTTAAAAATGATCATAAGAATATAAACACTAAACCAAGCTGTCATTTCTGTTAGAAAAGATGATTACAGGAATTATTAAAAAAAAATATGACACTTCACTCAGTGGTCTTGCATAGATAAGTTACAGCCAGCCCTTATGATTGATATACTTATCATTCTAGATTAAAGATTTCATTCAATATATTAATGGTAAACAAAATGTTAGGATGGATGTAGAACTTCTGAGGAATGGTAAATGAAGGCTTATATTTGATTATTATAAGATGGTTGCATTATTAAATCATGCTTTATGGAAAGTCTTATAAATCATGCTTTGTAATATCAATCAACAGAGCTTATAATTTTATTGCATATCAAAAAAATAGACAATGAAGTTAAAATGTTTTTATGCAATTGCATTTTTAATCTTGTGGATTAAGATTATAAAATGAACCCTCTATAGCACATAAAATGTCTAAGGCAAATGTTCTCATTATTTAAATGTAAATTCATTATATTTTGTCAAGGACATATTAACATTTTTTTCAACAATTAACTAACACATTCTTATGCAAACCTTTATTTCCCAAACACCCATGATCAAAAACATTATTCTGTCCACAATGCATCTTTGAATAACAATATTTTATCAACTACCTATGGTTTTGATTTTATAATTGGCACATTTCATTCAATTATATTACTGTGTTGTAATATTTTCTGGAATTATCATGTTACTAAATGTCCTGTTAAAGTTAACAGTATAATTATCCTTTTCAATTTTCCCTTCCCAAAACAAAAGTGGATAGTTTTGGATTAGGTCTGCAATAATTTAAAATTAAATATTTCATAATTTCATAATTGACAACATACAGAAGCAACTTTTGGTTTTGACAGAGAAGATAAACATGATATGAAAAGGTGTTCTGCTGGATGTAACTTGTAAAAATCATGTTGAATAAAATATTTTGCAAGCTGATATTTTCCTTGTATTAATCTGGTGTTCTGCTTTCAAAAAATCTCAATATTAAAAAATTCGTAGACAGGTAAAAGTAAAAATTCAATTACAGCATCCCATAGTAATGTTTGTTTGAAAAACCAGAAACTTTTATCTCTCTGCTTGACTAAACATTTAGTCTGTACAACACCCACTTTCCCATATTAGACATTTGTTATTGTTTGTTTGAGAAAGTAAAATAAGTCACAGTAATGTTGCCACAAATTTCTTAATTTTAAATTATATTTCAAATGTTATGATAAAAAAAACATTTTTGAAATACATATGACAGTTAAACTTAAAATATCTTCAAGAAATATTGTTATTATCAAATGGCTATTTTGTAAGTACATCCATTCTACAGGGTTACTTAACATACACCCAACATGTGACAGACTGGTCAAATTTGTGTGTATGTATATATATATTTATACATTATAATAATAAATAAAGGCTCTCAGAATAAAGTGCTTTTCCCTTTCTACGTGCTGTACTTACTACCATTACTAGTACTACCAACAGTATTAAACTTACAATTACATGTTACATCAAGAAAAGAAACACATAGTGTTTGTTAATACTATGACCTAGACGGGTGTCTTAAGGATTTCTTTTTTTTTCAGTGATCATGCTGTTAACATTGTAACACAAAAGTGTGGTTTATAATCTTAAGAGACACTAATAATATATCATAAAATGTGGTTTCAGTTTACATTATGTAATAAGACCAATACATACACCTTACTTTTGGAAATAAAAACTTCAAATCAATAATTAATGCCCCAGTTTTTTTAACATGTTCTCCAAATTGATCTTTGTTTTGGACATATTTGCATGTTACATTTTTCCAAATTTAATGAATATAAAACAGAAAATTACAAATTCATACTCTATACCACCTTATCAATTACATGCCACTGTTACAGTCACTAGATGATGGGTAATTACAAAAGTTTTTTTTTTTTTTGGAATTTCGCACAAAGCTACTCGAGGGCTATCTGTGCTAGCCGTCCCTAATTTAGTAGTGTAAGACTAGAGGGAAGGTAGCTAGTCATCACCACCCACCGCCAACTCTTGGGCTACTCTTTTACCAACGAATAGTGGGATTGACCGTAACATTATACACCCCCACGTCTGGGAGGGCGAGCATGTTTAGCGCGACGCGGGCGCGAACCCGCGAATTACGAGTCGCATGCCTTACGCGCTTGGCCATGCCAGGCCTAATTACAAAAGTAAAATTTATCGTATCTTCTCAGAAACATTTCAGGCACTATAAAGTTACTAAATTTAACACCACTAGTATTGCATGCTACATGTATAATTTCATGTAACATAATTTAAAGAAATATTATTATTTTAGAAAAAACATACAAGGATGAAGACGGTTTGCAGACAGTAAATGGCATTAAACCTTTTTCCATTAAAATTGTTCATGTTTTTGAAATTTTTCAAAAAATGTTTTTTTCAATAAAAACACAAACTAGGTTCTTCGTTTTCTTCTTACTTGTGTGTTATAGCTTTTATAATTTAAAGAACTTAACATGAGCACAAAAATTCGCGGTCAAAAACAAATTTTTCACTTCCTACCATCTTGTCAATCACAATCGTATTTACCATCACTAGATAGCATGTAACTGAAAAAAAAGAAGTTACTTGTCAGAATTTATTTTGCACACTATAAATATATAAGCTTCACACCACATATTTTTTTTCTATTACAAGTATATATATTTCTTGAAAAGATTTAATGTATTTAAATATTATTTTAGAAAAAAGCATACATGTACACCTCTTCAATAGTTAAGACTAAGACCGTTGACAAAACACAAATATTTTATTTACAAGGTTTGATAACCAAATTTGCCTCGCTCATCTATTCAATTCTCGAAAATACAAATGTACTCAAACTTCACTTATCAACGTGGTTTTAACCAATCGAAATCTTAGAATGCTACCAGTGTTTACCTCACCCTATACAAAATATTTGCAAAAAAAGATCTTTCTTTCCATGTTAGAGTTCAAGGGCCGACAAAGAAATTAGTAACAAAAAAAATTCATTTCATTACTAAGCATGATAAATTATAGTAAAAAAAACTTGGTATTGATTTAATAAGGAGATAGGTTTTGAAAACTGTTCAGGGTGGCTTTCTTCACAAATTAGTCAAGGAACCTTTTGTAAAAGAAATGGTACATTATACTTATTGTTAATTTCATATGAAAAAAATGATCGAGAGGAGAGAAATTGGGGAATCTCTGGGTATAAGTGGGTATACTCCTGAATATTAATTTTATGAAATAATTAATAAAACATATCATATTGGGATTAATTTTATGAGCTGAACTTCTACAGAAGTGTCGGTTATTAAAGGATATTGTACTTAGCCTGTCATAAATTATTGCAATTTAGTTTCAATGTGGAGTTATGTTAGCCTGAAATTGTGTAAGATAAAAGTTTTAGTATAGTTTAAACTGTTTAATCTTTCTTTCTAGTTGTCTTATCACCACATTTATCCAAATTACAATTTGAATTTTATTGTAGATAATTTTAAATATATTCTTATATATGTGTATTTTCTGATTAACAATTATCACGTTATCTTATTGAAATGTAAGTAAAATGTGTTTTAATAATGTATAAAACACTTTTTTGTATGGATTTACATGTATTTAGTTATCTATTTTTAGATGTTTTTCTCTTTATTTAAGGACCTGTGACAAAATCATTAAATAAGGTAATACAAAATTCAATATAATCTAGTTAATACAACATTTATAACATAAATTAAATACACTTTCATATTAACAATAGTCCTTAATCTTTTAATATGGTACTTCATAAACGTAGGAAATTTAATTTCGAACAAGAGAAGCTGGAATTTTTAAACGAATCCTTAACTTTATTGGATTAAACAGATACAGGTGTTTGTTGGTGTAGCAGGAATTTCTTTTTTATGCAAAGTGGTTTTGTCTGTGTTAAAGTGTAATCATCAGAAATTGCATCTGCTTCTTGTACTATTTCAATTTTCTTTTCATCCAAGTAGATTTTGAGGTCGTTACTTGCATAACGTTTCAATTCCTCAATTAGACATAACTATCTTAGTTTGTTAAAACTCTTGCCAATTTACATAAATTACACCATCGATCAAAACAAATCTGTTTTTCGTAGGCGAACTCCATTTTGTTTCATTATCTTGCTTGCGACAACTTCTAAATTTTTTTGTGATAACCTTCCAGTAATAATTTGTATGCTTTCAGAATAGTTGCTTTAATCTTATCATAATCTGCACAATCTTCAAGCGAGAGAGCAGCACAAGATTCTTGTGCTTCACCAGTTAAAACACTTTGAAATAATAATGACCATTTTCAGTGGGTCATTCCGTGATTAGGGCAGCCTTCTCAAAATTTTGGAAATGTTTATCAGCTTAATTATCATTAAGTGGTGGTACTTTTTGTTATATCATTCTAGTTGTTCGAAGAAGAATGATTCAAGAAATTCCTGATCAGATCTTGTTGGCACTACTAAATATAATTGAATTATGATTTTAATTGTAATTTAGGTCGAATCTTGTCTTCAATTCAGTTCTCTGACACGAACCCTTCATTTATTATTCTTATATAATATAATTTATCTCGGACAAACCTCCAATTCACTATGTGATGTATTAAAATTTACAAAGAAAGAAGGATATATGTAACTAAGAAGGATGAAGTTACGTGTACAACTAATCTAAAAGAAAGTAGTGATAGCAGAATGATACATTTGACACTGAGTCTAATGAAGGAATGATAGTTAAAGTAGTGATAGCAGAACGATATATTTGACATTGAGTTTGATGAAGGAGTGATAGTTAAAGAGGAAGTGCTGAGGGAGTTATTTCACGAAGTAAGGTTAAGACTGGAAATTAAGTTTAAGGTGGCCATAAAGGTCTTATCAGAAGGACAGATGCTGATGTGGACTGAGTAATGGATAAATGGAAGAAAATAGGAAGATATATGAGTACCTTAATCTAATCCTGACTAAATTCATTTTCCATCTAACCCGAAGGATGTGGTACAGCAGATCAGATAATAGGAACGTTTCTTACTTCAATAGGAGGCAAATGTGAACAGATATTGAGTACTAAAGTAATCATATAACCATTGGGAATTGAAAAAAAAAAACACTGTACAAAGGATCTTGTAAGAAAGAAAGAAATTGATAGAGGATTTCAAGGGACATTCAGCAAGGTTCCATTGATTGTGTCATAGTCAGTTACGGGTGTAAAAGTGAGGGTGACTCAAAGGTGTTGGGACTTCCATCATAGCCATAACTCCTAAAAAAGAAATTACTTCACTAGTTTACACATTAGGAATGGACCAATCTAAAATAAAAGAAAGAAAATTCAGCCCAGTTGAGAAATGATTTGAAAATTCTCCCAGGTAAAAAGAATGTAAAAAGTAATACGAAATACAAGATGCATGCTCACCTGAAGTGAATTTCGAAACTATAGTTAATTAATAAGTATAAAATAAGGGAACACTAATAAACAGCATGAAAAACGTTAAAGTAGAAGGAAAAGGAAAACTTTTAACACATCATCAAATACAAAAGTGAAAATGCGACTCCTCCTTGTATTATCTTCTGTTGGTTAATCGTAAGAGATATGGTTTTGGAAAGTTAACATTTTCTTACATGAAAATGTGTTCTCATTAGATACATATCGTTTCACACAAAGATTATATCTTCTGTCAACATATGCCTTGAGTATTTTCATGACAGTAGCTTTCAGGCAATTCCTACCTAAACTCTCGTAAATTATCATAAATTATATCATTGGATAATGATGTTATTGTACAGCAAAAGCCCTCTTTCTACCAATAGGAGAGTGACATCAACTCCCTGTTTGCTAGCTCCATTTATATTCATAAAACTTCATTATGGACGAGGAAAGAAGTCGAAAGTACCCAAAAGAAAGCACACGCATCAGGAAACTTGTGGGTAAAACGGTTATTTGACAGGTGGAACATAATACAGATGGTCTGCTATGAGGTATATTGCTCTCAATACATGAGAATCTATAAAGTAGATTCATTGAATAGATGTCCATAAGTGTTTAAAAACAAAGAGTTAAAGATCTTTTACTAACTCAATTATTGAAGTACAAAACCACCATGACATTGTAATAATGGATAATAATGAAGCAATCCACTAGCAGAGGTAAGAAATGCAAACATATCCGTTTGACAGAATAAAGATCGAGCACAGTGATGTGAAGGAATTGCTTATGCTGGTCCATATGTCTGTGGTGAGGTCGTTGTTTTTATTTACTCGTATCACTTTTTTATATCCAATCTATAGGTAAATAGTTTATAATTATTTATTTAAAAATTATTTAAATTTACAGCATTGGTTCGTGGTGTTTTATAAAGCAATGCTATAAATGCAAATTAGCAAAATTGAACAAGCAACAATGAAACAAACTTCCTTACTAACAAATAAGAAATCGTACCTGCTAAGTATTTTCGAATTACAATATTTTTAAACTGTTATAAATTAAAGTCCAATAATATTTAACTTATATTATTTCACATAATTTAACTTGGGACGTATTTGAAATAGGCATATATTGATAATCCATAATTTCACTGGATGAATAGAAGATGTCAATCTATAGACTTGCAACTTCTCAATGGTTTATGAATTCACCAAAGGTTATCACTATAACAGACATACTATATTGTGTCTTTTAAGTTAGAACAAAGTGATGACAAAGATCATCATAAGGTAATCTATATTGTCTTTTTCAAGTTAGAACAAATTGATGACAAAGATCATCATAAAGTAATCTATATTGTCTCTTTCAAGTTAGAACAAATTGATGACAAAGATCATCATAAAGTAATCTATATTGTGTCTTTCAAGTTAGAACAAATTGATGACAAAGATCATCATAAAGTAATCTATATTGTCTTTTTCAAGTTAAAACAAATCGACGACTGAAGAGCGTCATAAAAGCATATCTGTTGACTCTATAAATCATAACCACATATAACGACACATCTTTTATCAAGAAATTTATGTTTTCTAATGTTTGTTTCCTTATCTGAAATGGAAGTAAAATAATTGTCGCCATCACCAACTGTGTTAATGAAACAGTTTTTGTATTAGATATTTGTTATTTTGGTCATAGAAAAGTAACCAAAAAACAAACCACAGCGTGAGTTACTATTTCTAAAACAGCTGAATAAAATTATGGTAACGTGTCCAAGAAACAACTCATTCATTAAAAACATATCAAATAAATTATTACCACAGGTTGTTCTTTCAAAACGACATTAATTAGTAGAAAATCAGGTGATTTAAGTTAATTAACTACTGAACATAATAAAGACAAAAACATCATTTTTCTAACCCCTTCATATGTTCTTTGATGCTACTAAACATGTTCAAATCTTGAAGAACGTTAACAGTTACAAACGTAATCAGCAGATCCCAACTTCAAACACAAGAACAGAAATAAATTTTTCCTCTCTTTTCAACAGATGTCAACTTTAAACATGAATCATTAAATAAATTATTCCTTTCTTGTTAGCAGGTTTCAACATTACAAGTAGGTCTGTTTAACTTACCCCCCAGTGGCTCAGCGGTATGTCTGCGGACTTGCACACTAAAATCCGGGTTTCGATACCCGTGGTGGGCAGAGCACAGATAGCCCATTGTGTAGCTTTGTGCTTAATTCCAAACAACAACAAACTGTTTAACTTTTTTAGTAATTTTAACAACAAAAGTGACATAATTAACTGTTTTTATATATTAAACTTATATTAACACTAAAATGACGTAGTTAGTTAAGGTACTCAACCTCTTTAATTAAGAGACATCTATATAATGAACATATCAAAAACATGGATGAAAAAATTATATATGTTTAGTAAACGTTTCTCATTATCGAGAACACTACAGACGTATCTGATAGTAGATGTGTACATTATTCATAAACAGATTTCTCTGCAAAGAACATTCTAAAAGTAAATATATACGATAATGAAATATTGAACAATATGAAAACAAACGAACAAAAAAGCACGATTCTAATTGAAAATCTGTATTGTACAGATTAACAAAGTTTACCACAAGTAAAACTGTAGAAATGTTTAGTAGCAAATCTCTAACGTGATCGACCGACAGGTCCTCACGTGAGAAACTCTGAAATGCCACTGTTGCTAATAAAACTTGACGCCATTAAGTCACTCTTGCTGATAGTCTCAAGTCCTGACTGCTGCTATGTGTTAAAGTTCAAACTTCAACTAGTCATGATACAAACATTTATTTTTACTGAATAAACATAATTTATATTTTCTATTTCGTTTAACAAAATTAGATGCCTTTAAGGTTGCTTTTTAAAATATAATTCATCCCTTATTTTGAAAAATAAAAACAAACGTACTATATATCTTGTAACTTCTGTGTCGTAACCGCGTTAGTGGAATTTCTTTTATCATAACATCCCTACATTTTTATCAACCATTTGCAGTTAGCATAAAGTGTCTGAATTAATATGTTTTACATATTAAAGGCTGAAACACGTGAAAAAAAATCTAATGTATTTTAACAAGCTTTTAAGATGTAAAAAAGTTATTTGTTCAGGATAAAATAATGAACTAAAATGTTTGGTTTAGTAAAAACCAATCATATTACTTGAACTATGTGTATATATGCATATATAAGTGTAAGAACAAAATTTATAATTGTCTGTTACTGAAACAACCATTGACTTATATTCGTTGGTTTTTACTTTTAATACCTGTACCTTAAAGACGCCTACTTAAAATAAATCAGCTTAGAAAGTATGACAAAGATGTTCGTTATCTTACAGGTCTCTTCACTGTCCTCCATTACGTGTTTGTGTTATAGAAAAGCCACATGGGGCTATCTGCTGAGTCCACCGAGGGAAATCGAATCCCTGATGTTAGAGTTGTAAATCCGCAAACTTACCGCTGTACAAGTGGGGCGGGCCCTCCATTACGAGTTCGCCGAAACCTCATTTTAGCCCTTATATCCATTTCATCTTGGTTATTATAACTTCGTCATAACCTCAGCATTGGAAAGTCGAGCGCCAGCACCCTAACCAAATGGCCATGCCGAGCCACTTTTTTGAGACAAATCACACATTGACAAACTAATAAATACTTGGTTCAGTATATAATGTGGAATAATGATGTAGGCACGATCACTAACATTATTTAAATATTTAAACTATTTTAGGTTACTTTATTGGTGATTGAAGACGACTTAATTAATGTTATATACAAATCACGGTTATAAGAAGCTTACCTGTATTTACTTGATTAGTCAGTCCAAGCTGTACTGATGAGCCTTCAACAGGCGAAACTGCAACTAACAGCAGTGAAACATTATGTCTCAACGTCATCGGTTCTCCATTCAGTTTTACTTTTGGTAAAGTAATCTGTATGTATATAGCGTAACGGATTTACCACTGTGCATTTATTTTGCTACCTACGTTTGTTTCTGTATAATTTTCTTTTTACCATGTGATGTATATCGTTGACTAAATATTGTGCAAGTCCCTCTTGTTGTCGAAATTTGTAAAGAATTTTTGAAAGTGAAAAGGAAAAATATTTATTCGACAAAAGCGCGCTAGAAGTGCCAAAATATTTACATGTGATTCTTATAAAAAGCCAAGAGACAGAAAACAGAATTATGTTGGCCAGCTACAGTCAGTGTGCTATAGGCCTAGGAAGCTATACTAAGGTAAGAAACCTCTATTAATAGGAAAACTACAGTATTGGACCAGAAGCGTTTGTTGATTTTGAACATCACCAATCGTACAACTTCAGTGAATAACTTCGGATGTTATTGCTCTTACTGGGACATCTTCATCGATAAAGAGAACCAGTAAGTGTGTGGGACCTGCCAAGAAAGACAGCGTTAAAGCAAGCGAGGCTCAACAATATCAATCCAGAATTAATTTGTTCGGCGTGGAGTTGGATCGTCCATCACATATTCAGTTCTAAACCGGATATAAAACTCAATATTGTCTGTATGTTTGTAAAATTGTTATATATAAACCATCATTTGTAATAACAATTAGTAATAACCGTTATTATAAATAAAATTGTTCTTATGTTTTTGTATTAAAATATATTTATGTAAACAAAAAATAAGTTATGTGTATCAATCTTTTTGGTAAATAACATAAATTTAACACATACTAACATTTAATTAACTTCTAGGCTCAAATCTGAACTTCTGGTTAGTTGAGACAGTAATGCGAAGCTTAAATAATATAACGGAGACTCTGCTTTCAGAAATATTATTTGATATGAATTAAAAACCCCTATCAGGGCCATGCACATTTGTGTTGTAGAGTTTATCATTTACACAGGGACACACTTGCTATATAAATAGTCCACACCAATGTTTTTATATTGTTGGGTTGTTTTATGTGAATTTACATGAATAAGGGTGAGAGGTACTTACGCTCATTTCCATCATGTTTGAGATAGCCATCTAGTGGTCGTAACATTTCGTTTTAAATTTTTTTCTCAAGAATAGCAGTTATTACTAGTCAAAAGACAAAAACTATTGTTTTTAGATGTAAGAGATAAAGTTTGTTGTGTATGTACAAGCAAGGAAAGGAGAAGAGATCAAGTATACTTGCTACAGAAACTGGAACAAGTCTTCTAGTACAATGGAATCTGACATAATTGTAAAAGGATTTCAAAAGTCAGAAAAGATGTATAATCTCCGATATAAGAAAATGATTGGTGATGGTGATTCATTTGAGCACAGAAAAAATATGGCTTTTGTGTCTTATGACAGGAGTATACACAAAATAGAAAGTGCTAATCGTGCTGTAAGAGTATACACAAAATATTTATTCCAAATAGCAGGAAAAAGTGCAGAAAACTGCAAAGACAAAATACTGAGATTTTAAAAATGTGTTTGTGCAGCTGTTTGTCATAATACACAAAATAGTAATTCTTTAGAGGAACTGATGAAATATTACCATATATTTGGAAACCATAGGAGGTACAAATCATATTACTGTTCCCATGACGACATAACTGACATCAAAACAAAGTATCTGAATAACATATTTTATAAAACGATATCCTGTATAATGACTGCTGATGATGCATTAGTCAGAAAGGCTCACTATAATGTAGCAGAGACTTATATGCTTCTTGTGACAAGGTTTATCGGTGGCAACCAGATTCTAGAAGAAATAAATGCCATTTTTTAATTGCAAAGATTGGAAAAGTATAAACCATTGTTGTAAAACATGCTTTTATCAAAGTAACAGCTATTTGCCTCAAAATACTTTTGCCAACGTGTAACGATGTTGTTTATGTCCCTGCTGTACAATTCAGAGTTTCTGTGGTCAATGAACTCCATGAAAGTTTCTTCTTCAGTTGCTTAGTTTTTAAAGCATTTATTGTTCAAAAGGTTGTCTTGAGAAAATGAAATTATGTAGGGAAAAGGTCTGGGGAATGAGGTGGATGAAGCAGAACCTCAACTACTTTCATTAATGTGTTTTTATCTAAGGATGGCTTCCTTCCACTACCTTCGTGGTCTTCAAGACTTTCATCTCCATGTCGAAGCCGTTGGAGCCAACGCTGAACTGTATGTTCAGTAACATATCTATGGTCGAATGCCTGGTTGATGTTCCCTGTAGTTTCGGTAGCTTTTCATCCAAGTTTGAAGCCGCAGGGAAAAATCAGACAAAGTCCTTTTTGTCCATGCTGCCTTGTGAGTTGCAAAACTTACTCTGAATAGAGGTGAAACAGCAGACAATTAAGACACCTTGTAAGTGACAAATGTTGGATTTAACCAACCGACCATTTATAAGTTACTCAATATTCACCCGCTAAATGTCATCATGAGAACTCCGTGGGTTATTTATTAATCCTAGGATTAACTGTATTATCATTCTTAGCTATTTTTAACTCTGTACATTTATGAATGTATAATCTTTTAATAGTTAGGATAAGTTGACGAAATTAATTACTTTTAACTACAGCTAGCTGGGCAGTTTGATTTTCTGGTCAACTGTGCAGGAATAGTGTCAAAGCAGCTGTTCGATGACAAATACTTGACACCGATGCTCGGACAAATAAATCAGGGTAGTTTTATGACACTTTTGTTAACTTAGGAGGTGGAACAGTGAATAGAGAAAATTATTTATATTACGGATTTCATATACATAATAAGTAAAACGACATGATATTTTGGTGAGAATACGAGTTATCATTTCCATATTAAACGATGCACATTTAGAAAGGTAGTTACTGTTTGACAGATTTGTAATAATAATCTCTGTCAGAAATATTACCTTCAATGTTGTTCAATAGTTAGTGTATTTTAATCCATCTCGGTCAGAAATGTTACTTTCTCTCGTTGGGACATCGGTAAGTTTCCGGATTTACAAAACTAAAATCAGGGTTTCGGTTCTCCTCGGCAGACACAACAGATAGCCCAATATGGCTTTGCTATAAGAACACAGAAATGTTACTTAGATTTAATAAAATTGTTATACACTCTTTTTCTTCTTCAACCCCCCTTCCTCCAAGACCGAATAAAAAACGTGGTGTTACAAAATACAATAGATCTAATACTAACGTCTTATAACAAGTGTAATTAATTATAATTGTGCTTTGCCAGCTTAGAAACGAAGTTCACATCATAACGATTGTTAGTGTAAAGAGTTTTGTTCTTAGTAAGTTAAAACAAGATAAATTAAACACTAAATAAAGTTTTAAGTATCAACAGGTTGCTTGGTTTATCACATGCTCTTCAACTTGCATAAAAGCAAACTTGCACTTAAATAATGTATATATATACACATATATTAAGTCATAATATTGCTTACTTCATAGTCAAATTTTTGTGAACTGTACATTATTAAAATAGTCCATTTTTACTTACCATTTTTTTTTCTCAAAAACAGTTTTAATTTAAAAAAGTTGTTTTTTACAGCGTTGATTACTGATTGTTGCTCCAATGATGTTTTTATATAAATATTGTGAGTTTGTACACAACAATAATGACCGTTTATATTCATTGTTAAAAAATAAGTTAACTTTGTTTATCAATACAATAAATTATTATTTTTTGCCAATTTCGGTGTGTGTTTTGGTAAACGCTCCTGAAGAAGTTGTAAAGCGAAACGTTGAGTGTTTAATTAAATATGAACAATATTTTGGTCTTATAAGGTCATTTCTTTCTAGTATTAATACTTTCTATAGATAGATATTATTTCAGAAATTAAATACGTTTATTTCATAGTTCTTAAGGTGTGCTGAAATAATTCATTAGAACAATTTCTATAGGGGCTTTTTATTTCTAGCTTTTAAATAAAAAGACTTTAGAAAGCTCTTGAATCTCGCTCAGGTTTTATACGTGTTAAGATATAAACGTGACTTGATTCTGAAACTTTGATGTGGGCTGCTATTAGGAGGTTCGTGAAGATATTTATTAGTTCCAACCAATAAGAATGTTTAAGTTCCCTTTGTTATTTGGTATATTACCGATGCTGTTTTTAGGTAAACATCAGTATTAGATCGACTAATGCATTTTTTCTGTCTTTCCGGTGACAATTTGTTCATATTACTGTTATTAAGATGAGATATTAAGCGAAGATACAAAGAGACATTGAGTAGTTGTACGTGACAATACCTGGTTTTGTAAGCAGGATATTTTTAGTGGTATCTTCTCTATGACGTCCTGAACGTTGAGTAAAGCATTTTGAATGACAAGGTATCGCTGCCAGATTTCAGCCAGCATAAACATAAGACACAAGTGATCAGTAACTTAGTAAATTAAATTCCTGTTTGTTTTCTTTATTTATTTAATGAGTGAACGCAAACACGAGTTATGTGACTACAAAAAATTGACGAACAGGAACTTGAGGTATTGTGTGGGGGTGGGTGGCAATATTACCTGGATTTTCCCCGGATATTGTCATTAATTTCGTCAGATTCATATACCATTTCAGCAACATTTCTGAAATTACCATCTCTATCCAGTAGGTGAGCTCCTGTAATGTTTTCACATATTAAATCCACTATACAAACTAGAATAAATAACTTTAAATTGTTCTCCGTAAAATGTTAACAGAAAACGTTACTTGGTATAAAAATAATCCACGGCGAAATTTCACAGTGAAAATATCAAGGAGTTAAAATTGTATTAATCTGAATGTAAGCGACGGTTTTACGTGTGGTGACAGTTTATTCAATTTCTTGTTGATTGTAAACGTCAATCATAAATCACGAGTGAATTAATTTATGGATCATGTTGGCGAAGCATGATTATAATTAATGTACTTATCATTAGACATGAATGTTAAACCTACCATACTTATAATACTATATTCTATAGCCAGTCCTTCGGAAAGTTTTAACAATTGGAAGGATACATAATAGTAGTATTCAAATCACCCTAATTCGGTCGTATCTATTGGACACGAAGCGTTTCACTCAGTTCAGAGTTCATCAATAAAGTGCATTATTAAAAGATATAATATGACTAATACTAATATATGATAATTGGGTTTATTCGATTATTACGAAACCTACAGAATGGCTAGTTATGTTCTACATCCCAGGATCATCAAAACCTGGTTTTTAATGTCATGAGACTGAATACTTACTACTGAGCCAACAGTGGTGAGAGTGAAAAATGTTTGTTTGTTTGTTTTTATAGAAAGTGATTAAAATGATATTCAACTTAAGGCAGTGTTGAAAATGATAGGATAAATCCGTTGAATAACGTGTCTTAAAATATAGACAATTGATAAATGAAGGTTTAATATCTCCTAATTAATTATATCTACGGTGTTTTGAGTTGTTTTTTGTTGTTGTTGTTTTGGTTCAACACAGTAAATGTATATTAGTGTACGTTTTTAATATATATATATATATTTATAACTATGAAGTTCATGTTTATTTGCACTCAAATTTTTTAGAGTGACCTCTTGAGCCAATGTCAACCAAAATTTGTATTTCAACATTATGATCTGACTGATTGAACGTTGTGCTGGTTGCTTTCTTTTCTTCGTTTATTTATTTCTTACTTTAATGTATTCTGATGATGTACTTTGTCATACAGTTTACTTTAAAGAAATACTTATCTATATATATGTATTTATATATTGCAGAGCCTAAAGCTGATATGACAGTCGTTTGAATATTATCTTACTTCCATAAGGAACAAAGTAATGAGTTGCCTTGCTGTAAGTAATAAAGTGACCCATGGTGGTTATGATGACGATCTGGAACGAATGTTTTGTGGTATTCATTTCGTCATCGTCCAGACTAGCTGTGCTCCACACATTGGACACGTGTTTTCATTATAAGAGTGAAGATGAAATCCTACTATTCGGTCTGACTAGAAACGGAATAGGGTGGCAATGTGAACTATCTGCCTCCGCTCTAGGCTGTCTCTTCAAACTTAGCGCAGATAACATTGATGTAGCTTTTTGAGAAATTCAACAAATAAACAACAAGCAAGATGTCACATTTTCAATGTGTTAATTACTTGTGTTTAGGTGAACAGCGTGTACCTCAACCACATCTGACAACTTTCTTTTCATATATTTCACAATAATTACTTGTGTTTAGGTGAACAGCATGTACCTCAACCACATCTGACAACTTTCTTTCCATATATTTCACAATAATTACTTGTGTTTAGGTGAACAGCATGTACCTCAACCACATCTGACAACTTTCTTTTCATATATTTCACAATAATTACTTGTGTTTAGGTGAACAGCATGTACCTCAACCACATCTGACAACTTTATTTTCATATATCTTGTTACATTTGATGGTTTTTGACTATCAGAAAGGCTACAAAAAGATCACATAATTTTTTTTCAGTTTTTTGGGAAATATATTTATGTCCCATATAAAAACAATTCTAGTTCTTCTTTATTTGTAGTTAAGCACAAATCTACATTATGGATTATATCTGTTATGCCCATCACATGTATCTAAACCCGGATTCTAGCGTTGGAAAATCGCAGTCATATCTTTGTGCCACAAGAAGGCAAGATAACTTTCTAAAGATATATTAATTTTTGTTAATTTTTAATAGAAAATCCATGTCTTGTACCAGAAACACATAACTGTATGTTGTAAAAAGTTCTCTCTAGGTGTTACTGCTGGAAAACAAGTTTGACATTTTTTTCTCTAAATATTATTTTGTTTCTTTGTTTGGAAATTCTCACAAAGTTACAAAAGGGATATCGGTGTATAGTTGCCGTTAATGTTGAACCTATAGACTCTTACTTGTTTCTATTGTTACTCCTTTAATACGTCGATGGTCCCAAAGTGTTACAAGAACAAGTGTTACAAGTTCGTAAGAACTCTCGTGAACAAACGCGCATTTCCGTTTTATGTGCCCTGAATATATTTTCTCATAAACCAAAACACAAATAAAGCATTTTTTACGCTGAAGCTAAACATAAAAGCACGTTTTTACAGATAAAACCCGATAATAATCCAGTATGTGATTTCGAGTTAACGACGTTAACTTACGGTCGTCGTCAGGTTCACAAAGAAGGTCGAAACATTGTTCGATCTTCTATTAGTGCCTTCTGTACCCATTCCAGCCGTTTTTAAATATATAATTTTCTCTACAAGTGGGTTTTCTCGTCGTCACGGTTCATAAATAACAGTAAAAGTACTGTTATACGTGTAAAATATTTGGTAACGACGGATGATTTCGGCTAACTGCTCTCACTCTGATCAAATCTAAAATTGAAGCAAACCCTACCGGTGTCTTAACTAGTCTCTAACTTGGCTATTTAACTATATGTAACAAGGGGTCCTTTTTTGAATGTGGATTTCTTTCCGAGGCATATTTTGTTAAATAAACATCACAT
The DNA here is from genome assembly GCF_004210375.1 of Tachypleus tridentatus. Lineage (NCBI taxonomy): Eukaryota > Metazoa > Arthropoda > Merostomata > Xiphosura > Limulidae > Tachypleus > Tachypleus tridentatus. Next base: position 40,727,464 of record NC_134825.1, on the reverse strand, counting down.
TTTTAAATTTACACAATCTCTTACTTATTTAAATCTCGGTCATAAATGAGCTAAAATAGTTTGTGTATTTTCATCCGAACTGCTACATTACCGCCATCTATTGCATAAAATGATTCTACATACTTGTATGATATTTTATTAATATGAACATATCTTAGTCTTGTAAAAAATTCTTGTAATTTTAGATCAACTTTAAGTCGAAGTTCAATACTAAATGGTGCCATTTACTATAAACAGTTTTATAATACTGTTGATTAACTATGACGCTGACGTTTCTTTTCTTTGTGGTTTTTCGATAATCTGCATAATAAAAATATTTTCTCACACATTTGCACACGCAAATAAGTAATACCTAGGTGCACACCTTCAGTGTGGGTGCAATATCTCGGTGTGTAGGTTCTTTTTTCTTGGTGCTATGGCGGTTACTCTTCTTTACTTTGTAGTTTCTCACTATATTTCTCATTAAAAAGATGTGCACACACATGGATAAGTAATAATACCCTCATGTAGTATGTGTGCAAAATTTTAAGTTTCTAGGTTCTTTTCTCTGGGGAGTCACACACAAACCCAAAACTTTATTATTGTGGATCAGTTTGTTGCTACGGCCTTTTATTATTGTGGGTCAGTTTGTTGCTACGGCCTTTTATTATTGTTGATCAGTTTGTTGCTACGTGATAACACTTTAAAATATGTGTTTTACAATTCACGGATTAAACATTTGATTAATTAATTCATTAAAATCGATAAATATGCAACATTCATACATATATTCAGTAAAACAAAATTAACGCAAGGATAGTAAGATAGTAAATGAAAATATGAATGTTAATACAAGGTATTTTACACTAAGCGTTTCGACGACCTATCAAACAGGACTTGAAAAATCCTGAACATGATTAGAGGCGCTCAGGTCAGATATTCTTGGCCAAAAACAGCAAGATTGATGAAATGGTAACGTAAGATAAAGAAATCATTGAGTACTTTTTAGTTTTTCTGTCACTCATAATTACGATTAATTAATAACAATTGTACTTTATATCGGAAACCTTGGCAATTGTTCATGAAAAACGTATTGCATAATATATATAAATTTAGAATATCATTATATGTTACATATTCTTCCAGAAGTTAGCGTACACTGGGAAGTATAAACGATTTATTTTGTTTTTCAATTTCGTGCAAACATACAAGAGGATTATCTGCGTTAGCCGTCCCAAATATAACAATGTAAGACTACAGGGAAGGGAGCTAGTTATCACCATTTCTTCTCCCACCTCCTGAATTACTCTTTTAACAATGAATATTGGGCTTGACCGTCAAATTAATTGCTTGTAAATATCATGTTACCAAGAAAACTAAACAATCATAAAATATTGAATCTCAAATAAATTAACAACATATGCACTTAACAGCCTTTTATATCATAACATGAGGATTGATGTCAAACGAGTTCTCAAATCCTTCCAGTTGTTCTCGAAAACAGAATAATAAACGAACATGCTGCTAAAAGGGTATGTTTTCAAAATTATCATCTTATCTATAGATAACACGAAATTTAATTATTTTACACAAAAAAATAACCACTGGGGTGTCCCAAATGGAACCCGACTTTGGAAGCGGCGTAGATTGTCATTTATATTCACATAATTATGTTAAAAAGCCAAAATTTGCCCCTCTATGATGATTATAAGTGAGTGAAGTATTTCATAAAAAATTACAAATAATTTTATTCATTTTAATCGCACTATCTATACCATATAAAATATTATTATTGATACTATTTGTATTTTTTATTATAAGCAAGCTAACTTCTATTTTTTTAAAACTTTATTATATGGGCCCGACATGGCCAAGCGTGTTAAGGCGTGCGACTCGTAATCTGAGGGTCGCAGGTTCGCATCCCCTTTGCGCCAAACATGCTCGCTCTTTCAGTCGTGGAGAGTTATAATGTGACTGTCAATCCCACTATTCGTTGGTAAACGAGTAGCCCAAGAGTTGGGGGTGGGTGGTGATGACTAGCTGCCTTCCCTCTAGTCTTACACTGCTAAATTAGGGACAGCTAGCACAGATAGCCCTCGAGTAGCTTTGTGCGAAATTCAAAAACAAACAAAACTTTATTATATTATAAATATGCAACCTAAAAATATAAAAAATGGACTATCCAAACCTAGACATTTATAGAGAAAAGAACTGATAAAATTATTTTGGAGACTTCTATCAATCAGCTCATGGAACATGTCATCACGATTACCACTAAGGCAGGAATCGAGGGACGGCTTTCTCTTGAACTCATAGTTACTACCTTGGAATTCATTGGAGGTTGCATTAATAATGTCAGTCTTTCTCGGTCAAATGTTTGAAGAATGAAATGGGGAATTATAGAATCTGAAGCTACAGGCATCAGAGAAGACATGTTAAGTCAAATATTGACCTTCACTTCGCTACAAATATAGTGAGGGAATTGAAGGAGGAGAGAAAAATTATAGTTGGTGTTTGCAGTCAGTGTTACTACTTCATTCTTAGATCTAGTTGACTTACTTGTAGGAATAATACCTTCTTTAAAAGGTCATGAGTAAGCAGTTAGCCTTTACAGTTTGCTTGAATATTATGATATCACAGATCAGGTCATGACAGTTTGTTACAACACCGCTTTATCTGAAACAGGTCGGAGGCCCGGCATGGCCAGGTGAGTTAAGGCGTTCGACTAGTAGTTTTAGGGTCGCGGGTTCGAATCCCTGTTGCACCAAACATGCTCGCCCTCCCAGCCGTGGGGGCGTTATAATGTGACGGTCAATCCCACTATTCGTTGGTAAAAGAGTAGTCCAATAGTTGGCGGTGGGTGGTGATGACTAGTTGCCTTCCCTCTAGTCTTACACTGCTAAATTAGGGACGGCTAGCGCAGATAGTCCTCGAGTAGCTTTGTGCAAAATTAAAAAATACAAACACAAAACAAACAAACAAACTGAAAGAGGTCAGGACAATAGAGCGATTTCTACTCTTGGTTAGAATTTTGGAAAACCTTCACTGTGAACTACACATTTCCCAAGTGATGGAGGCTTTGACAGAGCAAAAGAGTAAAGGTCTAAGGAGGAAAATGTAATAACTTTTGAAACAAATTTAGCCTGAAATGTGCCATGATGTAAATAAGATGAAAAATCTTATTAAGTTTCTTTGTCACTTGATTCAAACTGGTTCTCATATGTTTGAACTAGCACAAAATGTCTAAGATTTTGTAACCATGCACTCAGAGTAGACACATTTTAGAGAAGAGGTTACAAGTACCTATGCCAACTTCCTTGTATACATTGTACCAACTGTGCACTAATACATAAATCTATAGCAACAACATAAATTTCTTATGAAATTATATATAATGATATACATATCAACTTCAGGAATAAATTTTATTGAATAAACAAAGAACTGAACCACACACAACATCACACTTGTTTATACTTTGAAGTTTCAACTGAATACCAAATCGATATACACATATTTCAGTATCTCGAGATAACAAATCAACTAACAAGTTACCTGTTCATATATTTATATATGTTAAACCTCAGTCAAGTAAAGTAAGAGTTTCTTAATGATTTTTTCACTATACAAAACAACAGTGTTTTGAATTGTTTTAATACTGATTTGTTTGATTTTGTTTACAGTGGACTCTTTTTTAATCTAACGGAAAAACTTTTTATCTTGTACACAGTCAGCTTAATGTTTGTTTTAAAGTAGTTCTACATGATTTAAATATTGTCTATTATTCATTTTGAACTAAATAAAATTTTTCATAATTTATCAGGTTATCCCATAAGTGATGTCCGAAATTTCAATACAGAAAGTGCATCATCATTTCTGTCTTTGTAGAAGGTTTTAATGGCTAAATCATGTGGTAGGATCAGTATAAAAATGTTCAGAGAAATAAAAGAAACTAACCCAACTGCACTTTTTCAGATCATTTATCAAATAAACCCTTATGAAGATGGATATGTCTGAGGAGCACATAAGGCATATAATGCTTTATGAGTTTAGAAAAGCCAATAGTGCAGCAGAAACTACACAAAACATTCAAGGTGTTTATGATGCGGATTCTCTCAATGAAAGTAAACGTCGAACGTAATTTTGGAAGTTTATATCAGATGACTACAGCTTAAGTTTAATGATGACTTGCTGCTGGCTACACTTGATGAAGACTGTGCTGTAGCATTTGAAGAACTAGCACAGAAGCTTAATTCAACAGTACATTGTCATCTTCAACAACTTAGAAAGGTGTCAAAACTTGAAAAATGGATCTCCCTTAATTTGACAGAAGCCAACCTTAGAGCAAGAATGGACATTTGCACTTCTCTGCACTCTTGTGAACGTAACTCACCTTTTTTGGACAGGTTAGTGAGTGGAGATGAAAAATGGATATGTTATAAAAATGTTAAGAGCCGCACACAATGACTCAGTTCAGGTAAACTGGCTAAAGCACAGCCCAAAATAGATCTTCACCCTGGGAAAGTCTTGTCAGTATTGCATAACTCCAAGTAATAATGGGTACTCTGAACATTCTTTGCATATCCTTTACTGCGGCTGTTTTTACATCAGCCTATCTATAATACATGTAAATCTCTTTACTATGTGTAGGAATTACAGATTGTAAGTACGGAGGTAACTCACTTTCAGTTTCGTCTAATACTTTTTCTAATTTACTTGGAGATATAAAGTATGAACTCAACTTTCTGTCTGCAGCTACATACAATACTTATACTGATTTAGCTAACTCAGTCCCACTATTTCCAACTGAAATTATAATTGTTGTGAATCATTATGAATTCTAGAATTGAAAACTAACATTTCAATTCCTGCTTTATGAAGCTCAGTCTGTCTTATTCTAGTATCAAACTGTTAATAATATTTACTAAAGTTCTAGACACGCTTTTAATTTCCTGTTCACGTAATTCAAGTGTTTGGTTTAATAAATTCATTATAGTCATCTGTTTACCTATTAAATGAACCATTTCTCTGGATACTTGTCTTTGATGTTCTACTTTCTTGTTTAATTCACGTAAATCATCTGTGGTTGCGGTTCCGAACAAATCTTTCAGGACATTTCCACCTGCCTCTATTAAACCACGTTCTGTTGAGTCAAATCTGAAATCTAAACGTTATCTTTAATATCCTTTAATCCTAATAACAAATCTTCTATCTCAACAAGATATCGTCTAACTAAGATCTTATACTTCTGAATTAACCCTTCCTGTAAAATCCTTACCAAACGTAAAATACAACAGTTAAAACAACTTACAGGCTCATTTTTATTTTGTTTTTCAAACAATTTATTTGCTATGTGGCCAACCTCACCCCACTTGAAACACTGCAAGTCCTCGCACTTATTTTGTCCGCTTCTCCAGTTTACTGTTTCATTTGTACTCTTACTTATCATTCTTATTACAGACTGCTCGTGCCTGCATATCTGTTGCTCTCTTGTTTTCTCGATTATATCTAATATGGTTGCTCGTGGGGTTGCTCCATTTGCAGTTTAACATTTTATATTTCAAACAAATGCAATCAAATAGTCAATAGTACAGTAAATCATCACGAACCGATCAACATGATATTAGTTATGTTTATTATCATGACAGTGTATAAAGTTTGCTACCTTACCCAGTAATCCGTTGTTCATAATCCAGTGTACAAAATAAGATAAGCAAAAACTGATAATTTAAAAATCTGCAAATGGGCGTCATAAAAGAATTAGGAAAGAAAGTTCATTTTGAAAACACCAAATATAATTAAAGGTAAAAGCATGGAACCAGAATAAGGGTTTCTGGTTTCAGTAAATAATGTTTACAGTATCTCCAATCCGGTTTCCTTGATTTGTTTAAAATCCCTATGTGCATATTTTTTTAATTTTCATTTTAATATTTATTTTGTCTTAACAAGTACAGCAAAAAATATAGTTTATTTGCCACAAAAGACAGTCACTTTTACTGGAGAGTTCTGTTTGAAGTTCTTGTGAAAGTGAAGACACCAGTAAGATTGGCTATATTGAGATACTCTTCAGACTCAGTTTATTTGCCACAAAAGACAGTCACTTTTACTGGAGAGTTCTGTTTGAAGTTCTTGTGAAAGTGAAGACACCAGTAAGATTGGCTATATTGAGATACTCTTCAGACTCAGTTTATTTGCCACAAAAGACAGTCACTTTTACTGGAGAGTTCTGTTTGAAGTTCTTGTGAAAGTGAAGACACCAGTAAGATTGGCTATATTGAGATACTCTTCAGACTCAGTTTGTTACTATTGTGTTCCAGACAGTAAACATCACGTTACTCAGTCTCCTTGATAATGTAAAACTTGTCCAGAGTGACTATCACTACCCACATGTTTATTTATTTGTGGATGTTAAGCCGTACCTAATTTTGAAATTAATACACTACAAATGAGGCAGCTAGTTAATATCATCCTTCATGAATTCTTGGACTACTCTTTACCATGAATAAAAAGATAAAAAGTCACAACATAATGTTTAGGGATAACAAGGGACTTGTGCAAAGAATTAAAGAAATTTAAATTAAACTCTACTTAAAAAGTAGTTTTTGTCAGATAAATATTAATTTTAAAGATAAACATATGTATATATACACTTTTTGTAAATGTAACCAAGGAAACCGGAACTAGATCGTTCTTGTTCATTTCAGTCAGAATTAATTATATTAATTCCCAATAATAATGTTGACGTAATAGAGAAAAATAAAGGTTGAGATGGACAAAGTGGATTATAAAGAAAACCAGCAACTCTGAGTGAGGAAACAACTATTGTAAGTACTTGAGGAAGACAGAAAAAACGAAGAGGTTTTTTTTTCTAGACTGACTCAAGTTAATCGCTATTAAAGAGTTTGAATATTGACCTAGTGACTGGTATAGTAGAGGAAGTTATTTGACTGACATTAGAAAGTGAACAACCGTCATACAATTATCCTTTCACAAAGTCAATGAAAAAAACAACAACGAAAATGCAGTTTGCTCTATGGGAAGAAGTCAAGAAATCAGAGAACTAGCCTGCAAGAATGTTCTTCTCAAACGTGAATATGCTCAGCATGGTCAGGTGGCTAGGGCCATCGACTCGTAATCTTTGGGGTTGTGAGTTCGAATCCCAGTCACGCCAAACATGCTCGCCCTTTCAGCCGTTGGGTCATAATAATGTGCGGTCGATCCCATTATTCGTTGGTAAAAGAGTAGCCCAAGAGTTGGTAGGTGGTGATGACTAGATGCCTTCGCTCTAGTCTTACACTGCTAAATTAGGGGCGGTTAATGCAAATAACCCTCGTGTACCTTTGCGGGAAATTCAAAACAAACAATTACAGCGAAATATATTGAAACAGTTTAATTGTTTATTCGCTAACAGAGGAAGTTGTTAACACATATAGAAAACTCGATGAAACAAACATGGGAATACCTTAGGATATCTTCTGTAGTTTGTAATTTAGTTTTATTTATCTCCCGATTTTGTTTCTCTTTATATTTGGTTAGATTTATACAAAGTTTCGTCTAAAGTACGATGTTATAGTTTGCGTTTAGTGGTGGGAGTCCTTTAGAATAATCAAAGCTTTGAATATTATGGTAAGAACCAAGCACTTTTCTGCCTGATTCCATTTATAACAGCCTGATTAATTTCATCATATCTGCTATAAAGACAACATGTCAACAGCTTTTCTCTTGCCAGTACGAGCGATCCAATGTTTGTTTCGTCCTTTTGGTGTAGTGTTCTCTTCCAAGTTCACTGAGATTGATTACTTCGTAGTAACGTGAATCTTACTGTTTTATGGAAACAATTAAACCTTTACTTTCATCAAAGTCTACGACAAGATATTTACTCTACTATTGACTCTATGTAAAGAATGTAGCCTAAGAAACTTAAGACGTCTTTTGTACATCAACCACTTCTGTTGTTAACAGTGTCAGTTTCACTTACATCATAAGTGTCTACCATACGACCCAATTGGATCATAAAAGGTTGGACTAGACTATCACATTGAATAACCTTCGATGACCACAACTTTGAATTTTACACTTTTGGTATTTGTCGTTTCTCTTCTGGGAACCATACTGCTACTGAAAATAGTAAGGTTGTCCGTAAACACAGCTTGATATGGTGAGTGGAAACATTCACGTTAGTAAACAATCAACATGAGACTGACATGAATACACATCCTTCTAGATGCTTCAGAGATGTTAAAGAAAGACAGATAACACAAAATAACATTAAGTCTTTTTCTCTAATAGGATTATTTAGACTTATAAAAGACGCGAGACTTCAAGACGCACAGTTATCTCTGAGTTGGTCATCGCTGTTAACAAGATAAAGTGATTAGACAATTTTAAAATGAAGTATAACAAAGAGAAAAAAACTGTAAGCATTTAATTTGGTTATAAACCGACACATTTAACTGTTTTATCTCATGATGAAGAGAAGATAAATATCATAATATACTATTAGTAACAACACTGTTAACTTTACATCGTTACTAAAGTATGCAAGGAACATATAACCGGTAGTAGGAAGATAAAACAAAAATGTATTATATACCAGATTGTTTTCAAATACCAGTTGAGGTGTTTCTTTTGCCATATATTTCTTTTTAGAAGTTATAGATATGGCTAATAAATAGTAAGTTTCTAAACATTTGAACACAATGATAAGTTAAAGGAAATACATTACATTGTACTTATTTCTCTAACTAATCAGTCTAATTGTATGGTTAATGTATTTATCTAAGTCTCTGTTTGTCTCCCTTTATTTATCAATCAAATATTAAGACAAAAAATGCTCAGCTAAACGTTCTATTTTGTATTCGAAACTCCACGTTTTTTACTGGAAATGTTTAGTTGTTAGCGATGCCTGACATGACCTAGTGATTTAGGTGCTTGTTTTGTGATCTAAAGATCACTGTCTCGAAACCCATTTTCAAACATGTTTACCATTTCTACTTTGAAAGCGTTAAAGATGTGACGGCCAATCTCACTTTAGTCTGTCGCTTCAAGAATTAGGAACCACTAAAGAAGACGTCTGTGGAAGAAATTCAGTAAGCAAACAAACTGTTAATAACCTATGATGTATTCATGGTAGAATATTTGCGAGTTTCAAGCTATACTTTGCTTTGTTTGATGGATTTAAAGCAAAACAAAAACAAATGTTTAAAAAATGATTCATTGGTAAAAGATTATTTCGGAATCAATAATCATGTATTTAATATTATTTTTAACGCAACTACTTCAAAATTAATAAAGCTATAACAGTAGCCCCATCTACTGTTTAAATTAGAGCCAATGTGAATGTTGTGAGACCATGATAAGAATCAGTGCAAATAGGGTTGGTTATATTATTTATGTCAGTATAACTTGGTGTGAGACGATTTGGGTGTCAGAATGACAGTTGAGAAATTATTATAGGAGTCAGTGTGACTGATTTGACTATTTTTATGGGTGACAATGGCTAGTGCGAGACCGTTATGAATGTCAACATCTCTGAGACTGTTATAGATGTCACTGTGACTGGCTTGAGTCTATATGTAGGTGCTAGAGTAACGTGTACGAAATCGTTATAAAGGTGATTTCATGCACCTAGCCGGCTTTGTTTATTCCGCCATATTAGACCTAATAACAAATTAATGAAATAACAATGACCCTAGTTTCAGTTAATTACTTAAAATTTAATCGTGTAATAATACCAGTTGGTTGTGATGCTGTTGGTTGAAAAAATACAGGGCTGACCTTTGGTTATCTTTGTTGGTGTCTCCATGTAGAATAACGTGGCTACTGCACGTGAGTAACACTATCATATTTCTGTTATACACGGGTAACACACAGTCTAGTCCTGGACCTCTAGTTGAACTACAACCCATACAAAAGGTTGTAGGACAGTGGTTGTGACTGATGCAGCTACAAACATATTCGTAATGTATTTAAAGTGTTTTCTTTCGGAGAATGAAATTACCATGAATATTGGGCTATATGTTGTGTCTACTGAGAGGAATCGAACCACTGATTTTAGAGATGTACATCTGAAGATGTAGCACTGTTGTATCGGAGGACATCACGAATATTAATATTAGAACCACAAAAGCTTCAAAAAACAGACATTTTTTGATACAGACCCAACCAAGCCCAACTAAAACAATATTCCATCCCAGCCTACAGTTATGGTTATATATATAGACTAGCATGTGAAATGTAGCATTAATATATAAACTTTTGTTAATGTGTGAACTACTAGTAATTTAATAACCTTGTTGGTCCTAATGTTTTTACTATTTTATTGTTAAACAGGATCAGTAGTTCACCAATATGAAAATATAACTTTTGATATAACTTGTAAGTGTTGAGTCATTTTAACAAATTAATTACACATATATCATCAACACATTATATTATCTCAGAAACTGTAAGTATATTTGGCATTGTAGGTGGTGCTTATTTCATGCGAAATGTGAATATTTGGATAGAATCATACATTAAAGACTTTACGAGTATGTGGTCTATAAAATAAAAATATGTACATGTAGCGTATCGTTATAATACAAGCGTTGTGTAGATAAACAATTAGATCTAGATTCCAGGTCTAACGTACGGCATAGCCAGGTGGTTAGGGTACTCGACTTGTACTCTGAAGACAATGAGTTCGAATCCCTGTCACAACAAGCATGGTCGCGTTTTCAGTCGGGGGGGGGCCGTTATAAAATGAATCAATCCCAGTATGCGTTGGTAAAATAGTAACCCAAGAGTTGGCGGTGGGTGATGATGACTAGCTGCCTTCCCTTTGTTCCTAAACTACTAAATTAGGGACGCCTAGCTTAGATAGTCTTTGTGTAACTTTGCGCGAAATTTCAAAAACAAACATTATAGGTCTAACACTTATAGATGTGGCAAACGTTATCGAATAACCTGACAAACAAGTTGACTCTCTTTAAGTAAAGAAAGATATCAACCATCAGCACACATTAAATACTGCTACGTAAGTAAAGGTGATTATGTAGAACACATCTGGGTCCAGTTTAACAATTTTGTACCAGTTGTTTACCTTCTACTAACGAGTCTGTCACTGTACACCCAGCCTGTTACAAGACATCTAAACTATTTATACCTTCAATATGAGACACTGAACCATAGGTAACTGAAAATATCTAGATATTCTGTGTCTGGAATGTCCATAACTGTGCCTCTGTGAACAAAACTAATGAATCGGTAGCTAAGTCTGTGGTTATTGTTGCAAGGTTGGAATAGGAGTTCGTCATAGACATTCCAAATTACTGACATTTTACTTTATCTAAATCGTCAGTCAAAACTGTAAACACAAAGGTTACCTATGTGTAATAAACGTTACAGAAACTCGTCATATTTACACACAAAATGTCCGATAGTAAAACTAGCTCCGCTTTCAGTCACGTCACCTCTACAAGTGTCACTGTGACTTCTGAGACATCAATATGGATGTCACTGTGACTGAAGCGAAGCTGTTATTGGTGTGAATATCGTAAAAAAATGGTGTTATTACAGTAGCTTATAGTAAACACCCACTTCAACGAAACTATATCGAAATAAAAGTCGAATATATCCCTTACAGAATAAGGTATACCAGTGATATTGTGTAAATTGATTTAGTGTAGCTTGAACTTTGCTCAAAGTTACACGAGAGTTATCTCTGCTAGCCGTTCCTAATTTAGCAGTGAAAGACCGCCAATTTTTCAGCTAGTCTTTTATTCATGAATAGTGGGATTGACCGTCATTTTATATGACTTTAATGGCTGAAAGAGCAAGCATGTTTGGTGGGATGTAGATTCGAACCCGTTACCCTCAAACTGGGAGTCAAGCTACTATTCATCTGGCCATACAGGACTAATATAGTGTAATGAAGGTGTACCAGTGATATCGTGTGAGTGAAAGTTGTTGAAAATGTTGATGTATGTTGCCTTGTTTCTCAATTCAACTAAGTTTAAGGACTATCTCCATCTTGAAAAGTCCTTCATCTGAACACATCTTCATAATCTACGTACATGATTATTTCCCAAATGTGACAGTCTTAATGACATCAAACTGCATACTAAATACCAAATAATTTACTACTGTACCACTGGAACCTTGTATTCAAAATGTTGATGTGGTTATTCAAAATTATTTTAATATAACATTCTGAACCCTGAGTATATTACTAAAATATAAAATGTGATCGTATTAAATCATCATACATGAACAATTTCAATATTTCAGCAAATGTAGAAAA